>NW_011494716.1:2727110-2728098 GCF_000754665.1 Bison bison bison | reverse complement strand
CCTCCATCCATGGGATTTTCCAGGCAAGAATACTGGAGAGGGTTGCCACTTCCTTCTCCAGGGAATCTTCCTGACCTAGGGATCAAACCCTGGTCTCCCATAGCCCAAGCAGACTCCTCACCGTCTGAGCCACCAGGGAAGCCCAAAGAGGTAGCACTAAATGCCTGGTACTTGGTTATAGGCCAGAATACTGGAGTGGGTGCCCTTTCCCTTCTCCAGGGGATCTTCCCAACCCAGGGATCAAACCCAAGTCTCCCGCCCTGCAGGCAGATTCTTCACCAGCTGAGCCACCAGGGAAGCCCCCTCTTCCTCTAGATCCAGTCAAGTACAGTCTCCAGGGGTCCTCAGCTCGGGTGCCTGCACTCCCCCAGGAAGACAGACAACCCTGGCTATCTCATTAGGAACACTTCACAGCCCTGCCCAGATGAAGTCCCTTGAATCTTCAAGCCTGCAGACTTCCTCCTGGGAGAAGTTGAGATAAAGGAAAGGCCCCTGGTTTGGCCTGTGTGGGTAGAGCCCTGGCCTGTCCTCACCACCCCTCCATCCCAACCCGGTGAGACTGAGAAGGGCAGGGATGAGCCCGCCTCCAAGAGGAGGCTCCAGGCTCACCGTGGAGGAATGGGATCATTAAGGCAGGTTATGACATAAATGTAACGCCATCTGCTGAACAGATTCCTGCCTCTGGGTTGCCCTTGGCCGGAATCCCACCAGTTTGCCTTTCATTAAACCTGGATGTAGAAGTCCCCAGTCCCCAGGCAGACGATGGGGTCTGGAGGCACTGCCCACAAGCACAGTCAGGGCAGCCCCAGACACCACAAAAGGTGAGGTTTCCACCTGCTCCCCAAAGAGGGTGTTGCAGGGAGCTCCAAGCCCACAGGAGGCTGACGTGTGCAGGCTCAGTGCCTCCCAGGGAGAGTGACGAGCTCTAATTCAGGACCAGCTGGAGGAGGCAGCCCCGCCGAGCAACCCTGGCCTTAGTCTAACACCC
>NW_011494716.1:2717340-2727010 GCF_000754665.1 Bison bison bison | reverse complement strand
ACGTCACATGGGTGATGAAGTGAAAAGCCTGCCCCCCCCCACAGAGGGGGAGGGGGTGGATGGGAGAGAGCCACTCCCCTCCAGCCCTTGAGAAGATCCACAGACTCCGTGGGCACTTATCCCACAAGGAAGCGGTGCTGGGCGAGGCTGAGACCCACGCAGCTGGGGATGGTTTCCCACAAGCTGCCTCACCGGTGAGTCCCACAGCTGCTCCCAGATCAGGGTGGATCCAACCAGCCAGTGTCATGCCCAGAAGAGCAGAACTGCACTCCCTGCCCCTCCAGGTGCAAGCTTTGCCCACCCCATCAGTGGCTGGGGTGCCCCCCGGCCCCAGCACCATCACTGCATGAGACCTGGGGAGCCCGCTACAGAGGAGAGAGGGGGGTGCTTGCCCTCTCGGGGCTTAGAGTCTATTGTGGGAGAAATTAAGTGGGGGATTACAGAAGTAATTGGGTAGTTAGGGGCATGAGAAGAGCCATATAAAGAGGAAGTCCTGGGAGCTACGAGATCGCCCCTGGGCGATGTCCAGATGTCCATCGGCAGATAGATTGATAAGGAGGTTGGGGTACACATACACAATGGAATATTACTCAGCCATAAAAAGGAATGCATTTGAGTCAATGCATTTGAGGTGGACAAACCTGGAGCCTATTATACAGAAGGAAGCAAGTCCCTCTCTAATATACATATATTAATGCATATTATATGTATACTGTATATTAATACTGTATATTAATGCATATATATGGAATCTAGAAAGACAGTAATGATGATCCTACATGCAGAACAGCAAAGGAGACACGGATGTAAAGAACAGAGTTTTAGACTCAGTGGGAGAAAGTGAGGACAGAATAATTTGAGAAAACACTATTGAAACACGTATATTACCATATGTAAAATAGATGACCAGTGCAAGTTTGATGCATGAACCAGGGCACCCAAAGTCAGTGCTCTGGGATAACCCACCAGGATAGAGTGGGGAGGGATATAGAAGGAGGATTCAGGATCAGGGTGGGGAAACATGTGTACCTGTGGCTGATTCATGTTGATGTATGGCAAAAACCATCACAATATTGTAAAGTAATTATTCTCCAATTAAAATTAATTAATTTTTTTAGAACAGATATGAAGAATGATGGGAGTTGGCAGAAGAGTGGAGTTGGAAGCAACCCTGCCAGAGGGAGCAGCCTCAGTGAAGACCTTGGGGTGGTCCTTTCTAAACCAAACTGGTGTCGCTGGAGTGTGGCAATGGAAAGAGCTGTAGAATCAGGCAGGACCGGCAAGCCGGGGTCCTAAAGGGTATGCTAAGAACTTCAACCGTCCTCGGAGAGCAGCAGGTGTTTGAGCAAGGTCAGGTCTGCTTGCAAAGACTGCTTTTGATCTAAAGGGGTGCCGGAGTGGACAGGAAGGAAGCAGGAGGAGGCTTCAGGGGGATCCAGGAATCCAAGATGCTGGGGAAGTGGACAGAACAGGGGGATGGAGGGGAATGTGTTCGGGGATTTCCTGGGGTGTGGGAGTTGGGGAGGAGAGGCAAGGATGACTCCAGGGTCTCAGTATGAGCACCCAGGCAGCCGTCCACGCCGCCCCCTGAGCTGAGAGACCCTTGTGGATGCGTTGGTTGGGGAGAAGAGGTCAGGTTCCATTTTGACCTCATTGGAGAATTAGGGACATACAGCCTCCAAGCATGAGGATCTCTGGGGTGGAGGGGGTGTCTACAGCCTGGCCCCATGGAGTTTTTATCTTCATTTAACCTCCATTTCTTACATGGTTCATTACTGGTACTTCACAGAGGGGTTCCCTAGGATTCGTTTAATATCTGCTGAGAACCTTGAAGGCCTCAGAACTAACAGCTGTCAGAACTAAATTAATAAAACAACAAGGCAGCTTTTCTTTTTCTCTTTTCTTTTTTCATAGCGTGAGTCACTCGGCAGGAATGTTTGCAGAAAGCACCTGATCTCCCACTGGCTTTTCATGTTTTGAAATTGACAATTCTTTCATTCCAGTCAATAAACTTCTAAATGTCAGGCCACGGATGGGGTTTTCCTGGTGGGGTTTGGGGTTCAAGGCTCTTCTTGAGAAGCAGGAAGGATGAGGGAGCTGAAACAGATCTGTCTCCCATCCTCCCTCTCTTTCCACACTTAGATTTATACTTACAGTTACACAAACACACACACACACACACACACACCCTTCAATAAGTAAAATTCGGTTACTCAAAAGAACAGAGGCCAGTGTGCCTTCTGACAAATGAGGGCAAGTACATAGAAACCCAGGATATCCATCAGAAATTCCAAAACTAAAAAAAAAAAAAAAGAAATTCCAAAACTGAAAACCTCTTTGCAAATGGAAACTTTCTTCTTGAATCTTAGATTCTTCTGCTGGTAAACCCCCCTGACTTACTGTGAGACACTTTATATTAGGTTGAACCAAAAGAAATCTCCAATAGCCTGCTGGCCTATTTATGACCTAAAGAATAGGCATTCATCAGCCTAATGATATTTGTTTATCCATCTTAGTGTGGATATTGGCTGATTTGCAGAAACTCCTGTGTTTGCTTATGGAGTGCTGTCCCAGGCGCCAGGGAGGGCTGATGTCAAGTGCAGCACAGGCACCTAACAGCCTTTCTAAAATTTCAACAACGATGAATTCCAGACCATGACTGGCCCTGGGGTTGGCAAACCTGTAGTAATAGAAGTCATTAAAACTACTTATGGGACACGTTTCATGTTGCAAGGAACTGGACATCAGATGATCCACTGGGAGTGAGGATGCAGAGAGACCATATGAATGCTAATTATATAGAAAAACATGAGGGACTAGTGTTCCCACTAAATACTAGTGGATGAAGCCCCGCACTGTCTTGACATCACGATGCTGGGGTGAGCCCACCCCTAGGACAGGTCTATGCCTCCCTAACACCCGCAATATGAAGGAAACTGCTGATTTAGTTACAAAGGGGTTGCTGTTGTTTAGTCAGTAAGTTGTGTCCAACTCTTTGTGATACCATGGACTATAGCCCACCAGCTCTTCTGTTCCTGTGATTCTGCAGGCAAGATTATTGGAATGGGTTGCCATGCCATCCTCCACGGGATCTTTCCAACTCAAGGATCCAACCCACATCTCACACGTCTCCTGATTTCCCACATCTCCTGCACTGGCAGGCAGACTCTTTACCATTGCTCCACCTGGCATCCAGTGGACGACAGGCCTGGCACATCCCTTCCCTGTGTAGCTCTCCAGCACTCAGATGCTGCAGCACCTCACTCACCAGGACACCTGCCTCTAAGCCTCACTGCCTTTACCAACAGGGCAACTCCTAACACATCAGCCCAGAAGGTGTGCCTTTGAGAAATGGGTTCTGATGGAAACTCCCCATAACGGAGAAGCAAGAAGGACCAAAGAGATAAATGAGTCAGCTCGTGTGCAGCGTCTCCAAAACCAACCTAAAACTGATGTTGACCCTTCTCCTAGTTCCCCTTAACTCAAACTGTCATCAGGATGTGTGGGAGAAAGGGGCCAGAGTGTGCATCTTTTTGGATTGATCTGGGAAATTATCAGCACCCAGTTAACCAGCTTGAAGTATTGACAAGCGGAAATTTCTTTCTTTTATTTTTTTTTTAAGTTCTTTTCTTGGGTGGGTAGGTAGATGCTATTTGGTTTGATTTTTAAAACGATTTTCTTGTTGGATATAGGCTTTGGACTGAACAGAAAGACAAGCAGGGAGGGAGCAAAGGAAAAGAGGGAGAAGGAACATGAAGTCCATCTTGACAGGACTCCATCAACAGAAGAAACAGCTGCAAAGCCCCCAACCCCAGAAGCCCCGGCCCAAATGAGCAGATGGCCTCATCTCAAAGTGCAAACACTGGGGATCCATTTGCTGCAAACTTCATATAATGCCAGCTCTTGAT
This sequence comes from Bison bison bison, assembly GCF_000754665.1. Lineage (NCBI taxonomy): Eukaryota > Metazoa > Chordata > Mammalia > Artiodactyla > Bovidae > Bison > Bison bison. The sequence goes on along the minus strand of NW_011494716.1, from coordinate 2,723,102 downwards.
GCTACGATAAAAATGAGGGGAAATCGGGCACCTTGGCACCGGATTTCTCTGGGTGGTAATTCCAGCTTAAGAAGAGGTTATTACATCCTATTCCCTGGTGGCTCAGATGGTGAAGAATCTGCCTGCAATGCAGGAGACCTGGGTTCAATCCCTGGGTCAGGAAGATCCCCTGGAGAAGGAAATGGGAACCCACTCCAGTATTCTCGCCTGGAGAATCCCATGGATGGAGGAGCCTGATGGGCTACAGCCCATGGGGTCACAAAGAGTCAGACATAAAAAAGTGACTAACACACACACACATTCCAAGTAGAGATGAAGCCCTGTTTTGACAGAGAGGTGGTCAGCCCAGCTAGATCAGTCAAGGTTAGTGGATTATCTACTGGTTAAGTCTATACCACATGGCACTTCTGGCCACTCCACATGCCTCTGGAAGGTGTACCTCTGAGACAGGTGTCTCCAAGCCTAGCTGGCTTGGGATGCATGTTCCACACAGATCAGATAGGAGTAGGTGTCAGGGAATGTGGTGCCTGAAATGGCCATTTTCAAGAGAGACCTCGACAGCTTTGGACAAGGAAGCTGACTTTTCCAAACTCCTGTATATCATCCACGAAATGAGAAAAATCGTACCATCCTGACATGGAATGGTTAGGGTGATCATCTGAGATAGCCCACATGATGGACAAGTTACCAGCAAACGGTGACTTTACTGATGATGCTGATGAAAATGCTGATAGTGATAACAACATTAATGTGGATGACAACGGAAATGACTGTGATAACGGTGACAACAATGACGATGATGATGAAAGTGATGATGTAATGCTAATGGTGGTGGTGATGACAACGATGGCCTACTTTTCCTTTACTTCACCCATTCCTCAATATCCGATTTCTTAGAATTAAAATTAAGACACAGCCTACTCACCCTGCTTATTTAACTTATATGCAGAGTACATCATGAGAAACACTGGGCTGGAAGAAATACAAGCTGGAATCAAGATTGTCGGGAGAAATATCAATATCAATATGCAGATGACACCACCCTTATGGCAGAAAGTGAAGAGGAACTAAAAAGCCTCTTGATGAAGGTGAAAGTGGAGAATGAAAAAGTTGGCTTAAAGCTCAACATTCAGAAAACGAAGATCATGGCATCTGGTCCCATCACTTCATGGGAAATAGATGGGGAAACAGTGGAAACAGTGTCAGACTTTATTTTTCTGGGCTCCAAAATCACTGCAGATGGTGACTGCAGCCATGAAATTAAAAGACATTTACTCCTTGGAAGGAAAGTTATGACCAACCTAAATAGCATATTCAAAAGCAGAGACATTGCTTTGCCAACAAAGGTTCGTCTAGTCAAGGCTATGGTTTTTCCTGTGGTCATGTGTGGATGTGAGAGTTGGACTGTGAAGAAGGCTGAGCGCCAAAGAATTGATGCTTTTGAACTGTGGTGTTGGAGAAGACTCTTGAGAGTCCCTTGGACTGCAAGGAGATCCAACCAGTCCATTCTGAAAGAGATCAGCCCTGGGATTTCTGTGGAAGGAATGATGCTAAAGCTGAAACTCCAGTACTTTGGCTACCTCATGCGAAGAGTTGACTCATTGGAAAAGACTCTGATGCTGGGAGGGATTGGGGGCAAGAGGAGAAGGGGACGACAGAGGATGAGATGGCTGGATGGCATCACTGACTCGATGGACATGAGTCTGAGTGAACTCCAGGAGTTGATGGTGGACAGGGAGGCCTGGTGTGCTGCAATTCATGGGGTCGCAAGGAGTCAGACACGACTGAGTGACTGATCTGATCTGATCTGATCTACTCAGGGAGAGCCATTTAGGATGAAAGATGTTCTTAGGGTAAAGGAGGGCTTCCCAGGTGGCACTAGCAGTAAAGAACCTGCCTGCCAATGCAGGAGACCTAATAGACGCAGGTTGAATCCCTGGGTCGGGAAGATTCCCCTGGAGGAGGGCATGGCAACCCACTGCAGTATTCTTGCCTGGAGAATTCCATGGACAGAGGAGCCTGGAAGGCTCCAGTCCATAAGGTCGGACACAATTGAAGTGACTTATCAAGCACACACACCAAGGGTAAAGGAAGCTTCACAATTGTTATGAAGGAACGTCCCATTTATAAAGCAAATATGCTTTCACGATAATACAATGCGACCCCAATGTGAAATCCCTCAGCAGAAGCAGTTGCACCACAATGTAAATGACCCTTATTATCACAAAATTATTAAAGTACCTATTTGTAATCTGGTGAGTCAGGGGGATGGGGCCAAAGTCAAAGTCCACATAGCACGGAATTTATCAAGCTTCAAGAGTAGAAAAAGCAGGCTCTCCGCACAGCAGCTGGGTTGCCAGTCTCTACAGCTCACATCTAGCTTTGTGAAGCTTCCCCTGCTGGAGCCAGCACATTAAAATGGAGGGGAAAAAAAAAAAAAACAAGACTTTCAAGAGTTTTTGATTTCCCTAAAAACATCTCCGATGTCCTGATTTTCCACAGCTCAGAGGGGTCAGGGACTGTAATGTGGAGGAGTTAGGAAAGTGCAGACACTCCACTCAAAAACAGTTTCCTTCAGTTAAAAATAAAAGCAGTGATTGAGGTGTGGCAGGACAGCCTGTGAGGGGATGGAACACCTTCCAGGGCTGCAAGGGGAGTCCTGTGAGGCAGCCTGCGGTCGGATCTTACGTTTTCCAGGCCATGGCTACTAGCAGCGTTACTTGTTGGGTCAAACGGCACAAACTCACTTCTTCTCCTTCTGAGCCTTAGTTTCCTCGCCCAGGAAAAGCGATGAAACAGATGATCACAGCGTCCTCACAGGTCCCTTGCCGGTGTGAAATTCTACCATTCTAAGATGATAGTTGTGCCTGCTGTCAGCTTTCTCAGGCTTCCACCCGAACAACAGATGAAAACCTGAAGATCTCGTCAGAAAGGAGAGAAAACTACGGAGCTGAAGGATAAACACGAAATGGTACAGGACAGACCCATTTCATAGAGAGGAGCCTTGGGAGTCTGGCAGGAGGTAAGGGGAGGATAAACACAGGGATCAAGGTTTGGAGGCAGCCAGGCAAGGACGGCTCTGCTACAGGAAGCTAAAAACCTATTCCTGGGCAACGCCCCAGGACTGCAGCTCTCAAAACAAGCTGCGTCCAAATCATCTGGAGCTTATACCGAAATGCAGTTTCCCAGGCTCCACCCACAGTAATTCTAATTCAGTGTATTTGGGGTGAAGGGAAGGAATCTGCATTTTAAAAGCACCCCGATGTGGTCATGATGCAGGTTGTGGAGCAGCTCAGGCCAAGCAGCGATGAGAAAACTGAAGAGGAACCACTGTTATGGGGGCTTCACCACCCCACCCAAGGGGACAAGGACCAGCGTGTCCAACAGCTGCTGGGGGGTGGTTCTGACAGGCTTTTCTTCCAGTGCTTGCTCCAAACGCCCCCAGAGTCAGCCCTGTTGCCTTTCCTCCCCTCCCACCCCACCCCTGATTCACCAGTAAATCCTCCAGCTTTGCCCTTAGAACAGCACAGCCAACAACCTGAGTTTCTCCGTCTCCACCCCCACCACCCTGATCTGGACCACCATCATTACAGCCACCTCCTCAATATCCTCCCTACACCCGCCCTTGCCCCACATGGCCAGGGCATCCTTCATAAAAAGAAGTCAGGTCACCCTGCTGTACTGCTTAAAGCCCCACCTCCCCCGTCCCTCAGAGGAAGAGTCTGCTGTGGCCTTCTGCCCCCAGCTCCCCCCACCATGACCCAGCAGGCCTCATGCCCTGGTGACCTTCCCTCCTGCTCACTCCATATCCTACACATTCTCCTGCGCTTGCTGGTCCCTCTGCTCAACCTCTCCTGCCGTGGATATCCACAGGGCACGCTCCCTCACCTCTTTACGTCTTGGCTCAGATGTCATCTCAGTGGGCTTTGCTTGGCACCTTCTGTAGAAGAGCCAATCCTACCCCAGGTACCCCTCTCCTAGTCAGTGGTTCTCTATGATGCTGTTTTGCAGACCATCCTCTCCCTCCCCACAGAAGAATGACTCCCAGCCATGGGTGGCTGGCCCCCCGGGGTCATGTGGCAAGGCCTGGAGAGATTCTGGTTGTCACAACAGTGGGACGGGATGCTTCTGGCCTCTAGTAGGTAGAGACCAGGGATTTTGCTAAGCACCCTACAAAGCACAGGACCATCTCCCATAACAAGACATCACCTGGCCCCAAATGATGATAATGCCAAGACTGAGAAAACCTGCCAAGAACATGAGATTGATGGGATCAGAGAGTTTTGTCTGTTTCATCCACTGCTGTGTCCCCACTGCTCACAAGAGCACTGTGAACATAGTGCCCACTCAGTAAATTTTGTCCAAAGATGTGAAAAAACAGATGACTGGGTCCTTCCCACAAAGCCTGGAGAACTTCTGAGCCACATTCATGTCTCCATCCTCTGATACAGGATGGGCTTGGTGAAAGATTCCTGGGGCTTTGTGGAACCACTTGGATTGTTGTTAATTGTTTAGTCGCTCAGTCATGTCCGACTCTTTGCGACCCCATGGACTGCAGCATACACAGGTTTCCCTTCCCTCCACTATCTCCTAGAGTTCGCTCAAGGTCATTGAGTCAGTGATGCTATCCAACCATCGCATCTTCTGCCACCCTCTTCTCTTTTTGCCTTCAGTCTTTCCCAGCATCACAGTCTTTTCCAAAGAGTCAGTTCCTCGCATCATGTGGCCAAAGTATTAAAGCTTCAGCTTCAGCATCAGTCCTTCCAATGAATATTCAGGGTTGATTTCCTGTAGGACCGATTGGTTTGATCTCCTTGCAGTCCAAGAGACTCTCAAGAGTCTTCTCCAGCACCACAATTTGAAAGCATCAATTTTTCAGTGCTCAGGCTTCTTTGGTCCAACTCTCACATCCATACTTGACTACTGGAAAAACCATAGCTTTTACTAGACAGACCTGTGTCAGCAAAGTGATGTCTCTGTGTTTTAAAATGCTGTCTAGGTTTGTCATAGCTTTCCTTCCAAGCAGCAAGTGTCTTTTAATTTCATGGCTGCAGTCATCATCCGCAGTGATTCTGGAGCCCAAGAAAAGAGTCTCTGTCCTCAGATGCAGAATGGACTTGGTGAAAGATTCCAGGGCTCCATGGGACCACCTGGATTGAGCCCTTCTGTTCCCAGGAAACCACAAGGGAGGGCACACATCTGAGATGTGCAGCAAAGGCTTGCTCTGCATCATAAGAGCACGCACCATGTGCCTTGTGATATTCCTGTTGGAAATAAGAAAGGGTCCACACCTCACTTATGAACGTTGAAGATGAGTTGCCTCATCACTGGTCCACAAAGGAGAAAACACTCTCAGCTGACCTCTGACTCTTAGAGTTCTAGATTCATGGTCTTATTTTCTTAAAGGCCTCCAAGATATTTAAACGTATGATACATGGAATGCTTTTAAGGTCCAGCATTAGTCTGCCCACGGGGGGCTAACCCGGCCTGACCGGTGGTTAGGCACTCAGAATGGTCAACTGGCTGACATTGACTGAAGGCCTGCCAGGAAGCAGGGACTATTCTAAGGACGTGACATGTGCTAACCCACACTGAAACCTCATGACAGCGACTTTATCCTCATTTTATTTTTTAAACTTGATTTCTTTTTAACTGGAGGATAATTGCTGTACAACATTGTGTTGGTCACTGCCATGCATCAGAGTGGATCACCCATAGGCATACACACGCCCCCTCCCTCCTGAACCTTCCTCCCACCCTCC
>NW_011494716.1:2710156-2717199 GCF_000754665.1 Bison bison bison | reverse complement strand
TCTATCCCCATTTTAGAGATGACAAAGTGGAGGTTCAAGGCACACAGCAAGGGAGGATTCAAGTCAGAATCAGAAACCAAACTTGAGGGACTCTCCCATGGTCTAGTAGCTAAGACTCTGCACTCCCAGGGTGCAAGGGGCCGGGTTGGATCCCTGGCTAGGGAACTAGGTCCCGCATGCCACAACTAAAGCTCACGCACACCATGCAGCAAAGACCTAGAGCAGCCAAATAAATGAATATTTTCTTTAAAAAAAGAAAAATAAACCAGACCTGGCTCAAACCAATCAGGTGCTACATGTATCCGGTCTGTATATGATACTTTGGATTAGAAGGAAAAAGCAGATAGAGGAGCAGCCTTGGGAGGCTCTGATGCCTGGTCATGTGTTGGGTGGGTCAGGAGGACACACCCAGGAGCCTCATGGGGTGTTGCATTTCCATACCCTACAAAGTACTCCTCTGAATGTCACCGCACGGTGGTGCTAGGAAAAGGCCAATAAAGTTTAAGCGAAGTGAAGTGAAAGTCACTCAGTCACGTACAACTCTTCTATACAGTCCATGGAATTCTCCAGGCCAGAATACTGGAGGGGGTAGCCTTTCCCTTCTCCAGGAGATCTTCCCAACCCAGGGATCGAACCCAGGTCTCCCACATTGCAGGCGGATCCTTTACCAGCTGAGTCACAAACACCAGTCCTAATGTGGAAATTCTCCCTTAATTGCCAAGCTGCATCACTCTGGGTTTTTAATCTTTATGATATCTGAAATATGACTGACATTATGTCCTATTCTTTTATTAGGATCCTCTTATGTAGGATACAGGACAGGAAGAACCTCAAACAGAAAGAACTGCATCAAGAAAGGAAGAGGGGGAAAAAAATCCTTGTTTCTCATCCCCACCCAAAGTGAAATTGTTAGTTGCTCAGTCATGTCCCACTCTTTATGACTCCATGGACTGTAGCCCACTAGGCTCCTCTGACCATGGGGCTCTCGAGGCAAGAATCCTGCAGTGGGTTGCCATGTCTTCCAGGGGATCTTCCCGACCCAGGGATCAATCCCCGTCTCCTGCATTTCAGGTGGATTCTTTACTGTCTGAGCCACCAGGGAAGTCCATCCACAATGCCCCAAATAAAGACCGTATAGAGAGACCACAAGGAAGGGAAAAAGAAGAGTCACCAAATGCCTGACACACTCCTGCTGAGAGGCTGAGAGAAATGGCTTTGGAGTCATACATGTTCCTGATCCCACCATTTCCCTGACTTTGGGCATTTTATTTCATCCCTCTAAGCCTCAGTTTCCTTATCCGTGAAATGGGGACAATAAAGTACCTACTTCACAGAGCTGTTCTGAGTTTCCAGTGAGATGATGAACTCAAGTTCCTAGCACAAAGACCAAAATATAGAGTGTTTAGAAGGAACATTAACTTTATCATTACTCCTTACCAAAAGTTTCTGAAAAGAATATCATTCCTTCCATTTTACAGAGAAGTAATCAGATAATCAGCTGATGTTAGGACTTGCCCTCGGTGAAACATAGCAGAACCAGGTTTCAAATGTGTCTGTTTTCAAAGCCCATGCACTTACCTCCAAGGACACCCGCCTCACGCACACTGGGGCAGTCAACCCCTAAGAGACAGTCTACCTTCCCTGACTAATGCCTCGAGTCAGGAGAGAAGTTTCAAGCCTTCACGAGAACATATGAAGAAGAGGTGCCGTGACTTCCCAACCCAGTCGTTTGGCACGATGAGTGAAAAAAAATCAAACATTTTAAGTATTGACATCAAAACATGAGTTCTTCTATACTCAACATCCTGTAATAAACCATAATGGAAACGAATATGAAAAAGAATGCATTATATATATATATATATATATGTATATATATATCTCCTGGAGGAGGAAATGGCAGTCTATTCCAGTAGTTTTGCCTGGAGAATCCTATGGACAGAGGAGCCTGTCATGCTACAGTCCATGGGTTCACAAAGAGTCAGACGTGACTGAGTGACTGAGTGACTGAGCACACACACACACATATACACATTTGCATGTAAAATTGAGTCACTTTGGTGGTACAGCAACAATTAACCCAACACTGTAATTCAACTATACTTCAACAAAAAATAAATTTAAAAAGACATGAGTTCTTCAGGCCGTCACTGAACAAAGTTGAGGACACAGGGAGAGTCTGATCAGAGAGAAAGCACAGGAGAGGAGAAACCCACACAGACACTGGGCAAAGAAAGGAATGCAGGAAATCCTGGAATTTATCCAAACGCTGCCAGCCCACTACCGACGACAAAAAACTGATAAGTGACAACTCTGCCCCAGGCCTGCGTCACTGTGTACCTAACTCTTAAATCCCGAAGTGCCAGGTGGTCACTCCCACGACCTTCACTCTGCCACCCATCCCATCTCCACCAACACTGACAATGAATTTACCGACAAAACACAGTGATGATAAGTGGTGGAGGGGCGATGATGGTGGCTTCAGTAGTGACTTCACTTAGATGTACAAGTAGCCCTTCCAAGCAGAAGGTTCTTTTTCTGTTAATCCGCATGTCCCACTGCTACGGTTTGAGTTTGGGGTCTCCTCCATCTATAGATACAGAAAGTAGCCCCATTCCTTATAGAAAGCCTAGTATTGAAGACCTGACTCCCCACCACCTCACTGTGGGACTCTGGATGCCTCATGTTCCCGTCTATAAAGCGGAGACTATACTGTGACCTGGGCTTCCCTGGTGGTCCAGCAAGTAAAGAATCTGCTTGCAGTGCAGGAGACGAGGGTTCAATCCCTGGGTCAGGAAGATCCCCTGGAGGAGGGCATGGCAACCCACTCCAGTATTCTTGCCTGAAAAATCCCACAGACAGAGGAGCCTGGAGTGCTACAGTCCATAGTGTCGCAAAGAATCAGACAAGACTGAAGCGATTTAGCACGCATGCATAGTGCTACCTACTTCATGGGGTGGTCATAAAGATTAGATGAGTTGGTACTTGTAATGCACTTGGAAGAATGCTTGATGCCTCATAAAGATTCAGTATATGTTAGCTATCAACATGAGCATTTACTCTGACGTTAACTCACAACTGTTCCAAAGTGATGCAGTCCTGGGCCCACGCGTGCCCATCTGTCCCCCAGGCCATGGGGTCTGCGATGCAGCGAGATGACCCACCCTTCCTCTCCCAAGTGCAGGCTCCATCTGGTTTCCCGCAGGTGCTTGCAAGGCCTTTCTGTTTCATCCAAGCCGATCCATCTGGGGGCCTTTGTTTGGCATTTCCAGTCTCACTAATCGCGAGGCTTACCGTCTAAGGCAAAAAACCCAATGTCTTTTGCTGGTTAAAGTGAAAGCGGGACCAGAAATGTGTTAAGAGTGTTTGGATGCCCAGCGGTGAAGCCACTTCCTTCTGATGAATTGCGACACGCGGAAATCAATCCAGGTCACTTAGGAGAACAACCTGGTATTTGGGGTCCAGGTGAATCGCTGCTAATTTATTATGCTGCTAATTGATTAAATACACAGGAAGGGAGAGCGTCGATATGGAGTGTCTGTGGTAGATTGTCTCATGGCTCATTTTGTGAGTGTCTCCCTGTCTACTGTGCAACAACAATGGAAAAAAAGAAAAACCCAACAGTTTCAAAGTACTCTAAAGCTATTCAAAAGGTTTCTCCTGATATTGAGTTTGATTTTTGTTATATTCTTGTTCTTCTGAAATCTCTGGGAAACTGGACATATCAGGAAACCAGCCAGAGGCAAAATGTAATAACCAGAAGGAGAGAGTCAACCCGTATTGAACGCCATCTCCAAAATTTTTATTTTTAACCGCTCCATGCCATCACACACTTTACATTTGGCACCACCTTTAGCAAGTAGATAGCTTTGTGTTTGACCATGCATCTGTAGTCTATCTTCCTGGCATGTGGAAGACAACTGGAGAGATGACAAAAGCCAGTCTAAACAGGCTCGCACGTCAACCTCAGTATGAAAACTGAGAGTGATCAAGAAGAGCAAGACCAGGCTTGGCTAGATCAAGAGTTCCACCCCCAGGAGCCTCGCTGATGTTTCCTTTCCACATGGCACCAGCCTAAAGAGACTAGCTGTTGGAAAATATCTTAGAACAGCTTAGAGATGAGATTTCATAGGTTGTCATGAAGGAAAAGGAAGTGGGACCTCTAAATTCTGATGCAGAACAATTCATTCATACACATACACACACACACACGTACCACTTCTGCTTCTGAACCCCAGAATGCCATGGAGGCAGCTTAGCCAAGAACAGGAAGAGGCAGTTCTTGTTTGCTCTATTTATTCGACCAGCCCATGTCATCTTTCTCACCCAGTATCTCTGTAAGGTTGCACCACAGTAAGGAAGCCCAGATGGTCTCCTTTTCCCAATATCACCAGTGCCTCCTGCTCCGGTGACAGGCAGAGCAATTGTTGGGTCTGGGTGACTGGAACCCTTTCAAGTGCTGTCCTTCAACCTGCAGGAGCCACAGAGCCAATCCACATAGGAAACTGGTTGTGGCTGCCAAGGTAGAGGTCTGATTCAGGGGCCTCTCACCAGCAGGACACCAGTCTCCAACTCTTTGTTTAAGAGGTGAGGTGACCACAATGATTGTGCATCAGCTAGAGAAGCAAGAATACTGGGGGGTAGCCCCAAAGTTTACCTTTGTAAAAAATGTATGGTTTTCACCTTATAACAAGTCTTCTTGGGGTTGTAAAAGATCATCTATTCTTTAGGTGACAGGCAGTCGGGACTGTACTTTTGCTCCCAGCAAACCCACAGGTGGCCTTGCATGACACAGAAAGGAGGGGATAAAGCCAACAGTAGAAGGATTCATTTCCTTAGCAAAGAGGGAGAAGTTAAAAGAGAAAGCCCACAATACTGAACAGAAATATTTGCACACAGCCAGGAACAAATACAGGGTGGAGGGGAACAGGTGAGGGTGGCTAAAGGCACTCTAGACAGGGAGTCAGTGACAGACAGCACACACACATACACGTGCACACGCATGCACACACACAAACACACATCAAGTTACATTTATAAATGATGGTAAGGGACAGAAAGCAGATCAGTGGTTGCCAGAGGCTGGGGATGGGGATGGGAAGCGGGAGGTGAGTGCTAATAGGTATGAAGATGTTGCAGAGTAGGGGAGGGGGTGGAAATGTTCTAAAACTTACTGTGAAAATGGCTGCACAACTCAGTACACATCCTAGAAAGCACTGAATTGTACTCTTTAAATAGGTGAATTGTACAGAGTTTGGATTACAGCTCCAGAAAGATGCTATTCCAAAAACAAAAATCTGTAGACTACAGAGGTGGGCACACCAAGAGCAAGCGTGCGTGGCCAGCAGGGCACTGGATCCGTTGTCGCGCACCCAGGATACAAAGGTGGGTTCCCCAGCCCTCGAAAGTTTGAGGGCCTTGTTATCCACCCCCGAGAAAAGAGGATAGTGTTGCCAGCATGTCTGATTCTCTGATCCTTAAGAACAATTTCGCCTGAAGTTTTCTCTCCTCCCCCGTTTCTCTCCACTTCTTCTCCTCCCGACCCTGAAAAATTGCTCTGTACCTTTCGCGGGTTTCACAGACGCTCCTGGCACCAGAATCGACCATCACAGCCTTGATCTAATGCGTAAGCAAAGGTGACAAGACCAAGAGGTTCTTTCATTGAGTCCTGACCCTGGCAGTTCCAATATCTGGGGGAAAAGGCAGCCTTCACAGGCTCTTAAGTAAAATTGCTGGAGGCTCTGGTCTGACTTGACATATCACTGCAGATCCCCAATTACCACACTTTGCCACGGATGGTGTCCTTGGAAATAAAGTTGGATGGAACAGAAATAAATCTGTTCCATCAAATCTTTCTTTTTCCTGAATGATGAGAGGTCATTCTGACCTTGCCGCGAGCTCAGGAAGAACTCTGCCTTAGAGCTGGAGACGAAATTAGTGACGGGGATTTCAAAGCTTCTCACTCTGGAAATAAAAGACAGTCAATGAAAGATCATCTTTCCTGCACCCTCATAGCCACAGCACCATATTGGATGAGTGAATATATTAGCCAGTGAATAAACAAGTGACCAGGGGAATGAGGTCCTGGAAATAATAGTACAGGGTGGACTCAATAGATGTGATACACTGAGGGGAAATATTCTCATCAATTCCAGGATCATAACTCGAAACTTAAGTTGTAAAAAAAACACACACACAAAATCCTAAGACCAAGATCCTCAAGTAATTTCTATTGAAATATATATGAAGGTAGAACAGATGACACTTCCATCCCAGAAGGGAGAGGACTGTCCATCAGAGAGGACCTGGGATCCTCCTAGAGAAGAGGCCCGGGAGCTTGTCGAGGGCGTATTATTGGTAATAGCCAGCACACAAAGGTCTGATGTGAAGATGGAATTGGAAACACATTCAAAAGCTTCCACTTTCATCCTTTCCCTGGTGTCCTCCAGAGGCCTGACATTTGCATAATGGCTTCCTTTTGTACTTTTTCTTCCCAGCTAATTGAGTTAGAACACCTCTGTTAAATAGAACCGCTTCCAGAAATCTCTATCAGGCATGAAAAGAGGAAAATGTCTGTTTCTCACCATGTGGTCTTCAAAATACGGAAGTGAGAATCTGAGTTTTGACCACGGGCCACAGAGGAGGATGCTTATGATCTTTCAGAAACATTCATCCAAGCCCCTCCAACCCCATTCCCACCTCCACTCCCAGATATTAAGGATCAGGCAGCAAACCGCCTCCATCCATTTTCCTGCCCTTCCAGCCTTAAGAATGGTCACTGTTTTGTACTGGAAAGGGGACAGAACTGGTAGAAGGAATGTGGAAATTTACAGACCCCAAAATTATAATAAAACCTTGATGAAATTCCCAGTCTTTGCAGGAGGTTATGTCTCAGCATTACCCATTCTCTTGTCATAGGGCTTTGTGAGTAGCCAATGAAATCCATTCTCTGCCAGAATGGCTCTGCTTTGCCTGCATGTGGCAGCAAGACCTGGGCAACCACATTGCCATTATAGACAGACCGTCAAGGAGGACTGGTTGGC
>NW_011494716.1:2708453-2710056 GCF_000754665.1 Bison bison bison | reverse complement strand
CTGGTTGGCGGTATGAAGTGCTCCCAAAGAGGACAAATACGGTTAAGGCTGGAGGGTGTCTGATGGGTCTGGCAGCATGGAACCCATGGGAATCTTGCCCAGAAATGTTCAGTGACAGTCCCAAGAGTAAACTTGCAGAAATAAAAGAAGACATTGAGTATAGGGCTTCCCTGGTGGCTCAGAAGAATCTAAAGAATTCCTCTGGTCTCAAGAATCTTCCTGCAATGTGGGAGATCCAGGTTCGATCCCTGGATCAGGAAGATCCCCTGGAGAAGGGAATAGCAACCCACTCCAGTATTCTTGCCTGAGAAATCCCATGGGCAAAGGAGCCTGATGAGCTGCAGTCCATGGGGTCACAAACAGTCAGACACAACTGAATGACTAACACTTGAGTATGGACTACTTTTGAGATGTTTGAGGGGAAGAAAGGTCTTAGAGAGAATCAAGACAGAGGGTTAAAAATCAACATTCAGTCAATATTTATTGCATACTTACCAGGTACAGGCACTATGTTAGACTTTGTGGGAGGGAACTTAGGAGTCAAAAGTACACAAGAATCCAGGACCCTACAGTCCATCGAGGAATAAAACAAATGAATAGGTGATTGTAAATAGTGTAATAAGTACTATGGGAGCACACAGGAGAAACCCACCCCAAGTTGGGAGGTCATATAATGATTTGGACGAAGTGACATACTTCCTTCACATACTTCCTGGAGGAAGTAACATACATCTCTTGGAAAAGAGACCTATGAATTGAGAATTTAAGGATAAGTAAGAGTTAGCATTCAGATGCTTATATCTTTCCTTTTCTCCTTTGCTTTTCGCTTCTCTTCTTTTCACAGCTATTTGTAAGGCCTCCCCAGATAGCCATTTTGCTTTTTTGCATTTCTTTTCCATGGGTTCCAAAGAATAGCAAAAAGAGATAAGAAAGCCTTCTGCAGTGATCAATGCAAAGAAATAGAGGAAAACAACAGAATGGGAAAGACTAGAGATCTCTTCAAGAAAATTAGAGATACCAAGGGAACATTTCATGTAAAGATGGGCTCGATAAAGGATAGAAATGGTATGGACCTAACAGAAGCAGAAGATATTAAGAAGAGGTGGCAAGAACACACAGAAGAACTGTACAAAAAAGATCTTCACGACCCAGATAATCACAATGGTGTGATCACTGACCTAGAGCCAGACATCCTGGAATGTGAAGTCAAGTGGGCCTTAGAAAACATGACTACAAACAAAGCTAGTGGAGGTGATGGAATTCCAGTTGAGTTATTTCAAATCCTGAAAGATGATGCTGTGAAAGTGCTGCACTCAATATGCCAGCACATTTGGAAAACTCAGCAGTGGCCACAGGACTGGAAAAGGCCAATTTTCATTCCAATCCCAAAGAAAGGCAATGCCAAAGAATGCTCAAACTACCGCACAATTGCACTCATCTCACATGCTAGTAAAGTCATGCTCAAAATTCTCCAAGCCAGGCTTCAGCAATATGTGAACCATCAACTTCCAGATGTTCAAGCTGGTTTTAGAAAAGGCAGAGGAACCAGAGATCAAATTGCCAACATCCGCTGGATCATCGAAAAAGCAAAAGAGTTCCAGAA
>NW_011494716.1:2673627-2708174 GCF_000754665.1 Bison bison bison | reverse complement strand
AAATATCAATAACCTCAGATATGCAGATGACACCACCCTTATGGCAGAAAGTAAAGAGGAACTAAAAAGCCTCTTGATGAAAGTGAAAGAGAGAGTGAAAAAGTTGGCCTAAAGCTCAACAGTCAGAAAACTAAGATCATGGCATCTGGTCCCATCACTTCATGGGAAATAGATGGGGAAACAGTGGAAACAGTGGCAGACTTTATTTTTGGGGGCTCCTAAATCACTGCAGATGGTGACGGCAGCCATGACATTAAAAGATGCTTACTCCTTGGAAGGAAAGTTATGACCAACCTAGATAGCATATTCAAAAGCAGAGACATTACTTTGCCAATAAAGGTCTGTCTAGTCAAGGCTATGGTTTTTCCAGTGGTCATGTATGGATGTGAGAGTTGGACTGTGAAGAAAGCTGAGTGCCGAAGAATTGATGCTTTTGAACTGTGGTGTTGGAGAAGACTCTGGAGAGTCCCTTGGACTGCAAGGAGATCCAGCCAGTCCATTCTAAAGGAAATCAGTCCTGGGTGTTCTTTGGAAGGAATGATGCTAAAGCTGAAACTCCAGTACTTTGGCCACCTCATGTGAAGAGTTGACTCATTGGAAAAGACCCTGATGCTGGGAGGGATTGGGGGCAGGAAGAAAAGGGGATGACAGAGGATGAGATGGCTGGATGGCATCACTGACTTGATGCACATTTGTTTGAGTGAACTCCGGGAGTTGGTGGTGGACAGGGAGGCCTGGGTTGCAAAGAGTCAGACATGACTGAGCGACTGAACTGAACTGAACTGAAGAGTTAGCAGGCAAATTGTGCATCTGGAGGGGATACGAGAAGAGAGATTGTTAGACAGATGCAACAGTATATGCAAATACCCAGAAGAAAGAGAATGAATGTGTTCATTTAAATAATAAATATTTATCATCTATTTACATAAGGACTGTTTTAAATGCTTGGAATAGAGCAGAGAACAAGACAGATAAGATTTCCAAATTCATTAGTCTTTCATTCTAGACAGGGAGAGGTAAGCAATAAACAAGCATGATCATCCAGACACAAATAGATCGTTTAAGAAAGGCACAAGGTGGGGGGAAGCGCTGAACAGAATGAGAGGACTTCAGGATGGTTGGAGAGCAACAAGCAAGGGAATTTAGGGTAAGATGTGAGCTGGGAGAGGCAGGCAGGGCTAGTTTATGCAGAGGCTTATCAGGGAACTGGACTTCATGCTAACAGCAATGTGCTCACGGCAACATGAGAGAGTGAACCCCACTGAAGAGTTGCACAGTTGTGCAAGAGAGCATAGTGAGTAGCAAGAATGAAATTTGAGATCAAGGGGGAATTTTCCTTCTTAGGAGGAGAAAGGCCACAGTTTATTTATATTCCAAGAGGGAAAAAAAAGTAGAAAACGGATAGAACAACTTTCAGAAGAAGCGAAGGGGGTAGAAGGGTTCCCCTTTTGGGGGGGCCACACCTTGCAGCCTGGGGGATCTTAATTCCTTGACTAGGGATCGAACCCATGCCCCCTGCATTGGGAGAGTGGAGTCTTAACCACCCAACTGTCAGGGAAGTCTCTGGAAGAGTCCCTTTAGAACAGAGGGTCTGATCAGGTTCAAAGAAGGAGGTGTAGACCACTCTCCCCAGTTTCAAATGACTATGCCCCAACCATGCTGGGACAGCTCAGTGTAGGTTTCATTTACCTGCAGAAATTCTGTGGCTTTGTTTTTCTTGTTCTAAGACTGCATAAATAAGTCTGTTTACTGATTTACAATCCCTCCAGCTGCCATATTCCAGATTTGGGGACCAGAGCCACACTAGATCACAAATGGAATGGCTTCTAAATCAAAGTTTACTACGGCTCTTAAGATGTACCTAGGCTCCCCTGATGGCTTAGCTAGTAAAGAATCCGCCTGTAATGTGGGAGACCTGGTTTCAATCCCTGGGTTGGGAAGACCCCCTGGAGAAGGGAAAGGCTATCCACTCCAGTATTCTGGCCAGGAGAATACCATGGACTGTATAGTCCAAAGAGTCGGACATAACTGAGTGACTTTCACTTAAGATGTACCTAATGGAGTTTATAAATCAAAAAATATACAGACTGTGCCTAAACGTCCCAGAACCAGAATAGGGACCAGAATGTTGTAAGCCTAACCAGTATGTCTTGGGCCTAGGTGTGCAAGCATCCTAGGCAGGTCCTGGGGCAGGGGGAGTGGGGGATGGATTGCGCATTAACAAATTCTCCATGTGTCTCTTTCATACACGGATAGGTGAGAACTCCTCTAGAAGTCTAACACCTTTTCATTCTCATTGCACACATGCTCAGTTGCTCAGTCGTGTCCGACCCTCTGTGATCCCATGGACTGTCGCCCGCCAGGCTCCTCTGTCCATGGGATTCTCCAGGCAAGAATACTGAAGTGGGTTGCCATTTCCTCCTCCAGGAGATCTTCCCAACCCAGGAATCGAACCTGCGTCTCCTGCATTGCAGGCAGACTCTTCACCACTGAGCCACCAGGCATCCCTTCACTCTCGTTACTACACTTCAAATGGAGTATAAATTATATGGCTTGACGTGAACTGGGGGCTTTTACCAGAGAGCAACAAAGGCTGACCCTTTCCACTCCAGGGAGGCCAACAGTCTTAGGGTCCCACCCCACACACTGCTGGGTGAGCCTAAGATGATGCAGGAACAAAGCCATGGGGCTTACCTAAGACCAAGGCCTTTCTAGATGGCCATGCTCAGAATCTCTGGGACAAAGGAAGGGAGGGGGCTGATTCCACTTGGATTGGATACATTGTACCAGTCCCTTTGTAAAGACCTGAAGAGTTTCTCTGGACATAGGGTAGTTTACAAAGGCTATAGATCTTCAAATTGCATTTCTTAGAGCAAGAGTGTGTGATACCTCAGGGCCTTTTCACATGCCTCCTCATCTTTCTCCCCTACTTCACAGGCTGCCTCTTTCTCGTGCTTTGGTTATCAACTACAGGTGGACTTATTGGAGCATCCCACCCTGTCCTCCACCAAATTCACCCTCCCACTATTCCATATCACAGCACCCCACCTATTTATTTCTTTAAGGTACACAATGCATAACTCTTCATTGTTTTATTTGGTCACCTGTTTGTTATCTATCAATAAGCTCCATGAGGCTACACAAGGCCCATCCATCTTCCTTACCACTGTATGTCTTGTCTGTGAATTATAAAATGACAGCTACATAATAGAAACTCAAAAATCTTTTTGAAAATTTCAAGACTTCTGATAAATTTGGGAAATTCATGATTTAAGAAAGTTTAACAAGTTTCTTTCCTGTAAGAATCCTCAGGGACTTAAAATACTAACACAAGGGACATCCCTGGTGGTCCAGTGGCTAAGACTCTGTGCTCCCAGCACAGGGGACCTGGGTTCAATCCCTGGTCAGGGAACTAGATCCCATGTGCCTCCAGTAAGACCTAGCACAGCCAAAAAAAAAAAAAAAAACTAATATGAATTGTGTGTCAACAGAAATATAGTATGCAGTGTGTTTCAAACTCATTTGGCCACAGAACATTTTTTTTTCATGGCATTTTTCCTTTGCTTGGAACATCTTGTGTGACTAATGTCCCATGTCCCAAGGAACAGTCTTTGGGAAACATGGCTTTTTAGGACTGTCAGCGTGTGCACACTTGAGCACTGAGGCTTGGAACGTAAACCCAGGAGGGGCAGGGCTGGCACCCTCTCCCAGCACCACCAGCCACCCCAGTAAATGTCTTCCTTCAAACACACAGGCAGCCAACCTGGAGAGCTGTCACCTCCTACTTACCACCACGCAGAAAACATTTTTTTAAGCTTTAGGGAAAAAAAAAAACAGAAAAAAAAAAAAGATAAATACTTTCCCATTCTCTGAACTAATGTCAAATGACCTGGAAACGTTGCCTCTGGGAGCTGAAGCCATAGAACAAAGTAGCATTTCATCTTCCTCGTCTGACAGCTCAATTTCAGCAGCTCCCGGGGAAGGTGGGCGAGCCTCCACCGCAGCCAGTCTCAAATGTCACCGTTTACACCGTGATCCCTTTGATAACTCTCTCTATAGACGGCAGGCTTGCGATTATTCCTCAGGCAAAGCAAACTCTGCATTAATACAACGAGGACCCTCTGCAGACTCTACCTACACACCCACAAGAGGCAAATGTGTTCTTTAACTAACATGTGTTCATTTTTCCCCGTATAAACGCTTAACACTCCGGCTTAGGAATAAATCATAACAGCAGGATAGAGGAAGGGGTTCTTTCCAAGAAAAACACTTGATGAAAAACTTCCCAACCTCAACCCTCACTTCAGAAGAGCTACAGCTAGGTCCCTGCCTCTATAAGACTGAAAAGGTACAATGTTATAAAATCATTTTATTACAAAAACTTGAGATCTCTCCATGTATTTTATATAGGGCCCTCTTTCTCCAGTGCAAGTCTCAAGCCATGGGCATCGGCTTGCCTCGGCCACAACCAGTGTCTTAGAAACAGAAGGGGAATGAAGTTGGTTCAAGGGTAAGATTTCCATCTGCCCAGGGATCATATTGTGCGTTTAGCGGGGCTTTCTTCAACCCCATCTTCCATGTATTTCCACTGATCTGGGCTGATTTCATGCTTCTATGGGGTCACAAAGAGTCGGACACGACTGAGTGCCTACCACCACCACCACCGAGAGCTGGCTCAGTGTGGGAGTGAATACCTAGCGTATCCGTGAAGAGCTACCCTAGAGCCAGGGGTCCTACTGGCTTTTATTGGGGCCTTTCTCTTTTATGTGTTGGGCACATTGGTAATGAATACATACAGCAGGATCAGTAGCATGAAATCAGCCCAGATCAGAAGAAATACATGTAAGACAGGGTTGAGGAAAGCCCCCCGCCCCAATGCACAATCTTACTGAACTACAAAACATGGTCTGCTCCAACCTATATTCTGAGGGATGACGTATCTTTACAGAGACATTTGAGGAGGGCATGGAAACCCACTCCAGTATTCTTGCCTGGAGAATCCCATGAACAGAGAAGCCTGGCGGGCTACGGTCCATAGGGTCGCACAGAGTCGGACATGACTGAAGCGACTGAACAATGCACAGAGAGACACTGAGGGGACCCTTCTGTACCCACTATTGTTTAGAGCAATAAAAGTATCAGATTCAAAGTATTTCTGGAGATTTATTTTTTCCTCATTTCCCATCATCCATCCATCTAGCATCCCGCATCTAAGCCCAGCATGATTCCACATACTCTTCTACCCAAGACTCATCTTCAAGCCATATCCCACTCCACAGGCTCCTGAAATTGTAAGCACAGACACACCATTTTACCAACAGAATCAGAAGGGAGTTGACTGGCCAGCAGGTGAAATCCCCTCTGCTGGACAGCATGTCACCAGTCAAGGCCAACCCCAGAGAGACCTATGTAACTATGCAACAAGCTCCAGAATTACAGTAACTTTCAAGGCCCCTTCCACTAATTCTATTCTGTCCATCGAATTGAAACCACCACAGCCACAGTGGGGAGATGGGGTGGGGGCGGGGATGGCGGTACAGCTGGGGAAGGGTGTGGAGAACTCCCCCACCACAGACCCAGGCAAGAGGGGCTCCTATCCTATGCCTGAACTTCAGAAAGCCCACACGTCACAACAACACGAAGTTGTATGTCAATTATCTCTCAATGAGAAAACAATAAACCTAAGAGTTTAAAGATGTACACCCCCCCACCAAAAAAAAAAAGTAATTTTACAAAAGAAATGTGAGTACTTCTGTCTTCCAAGATTTGGTGGTCGGGCTGGCCCAGCACAACTTGGGACCATAAACATCCACTCTTAGGACTAACTCCATTCAACGTCCAGGGAACCTCATCTCTGTATCATATCCTCAAAACAGCCCTTGTCGAATTTTCAGGATGGTGAAGGAAAGTGCTCATCAGAGAAAGTCTCTCACCTTTGAGATGGAGTTAAAGCTCCAGAGGCAGCCGCTTGCCCCACACCAGAAGGGAAGCCACCCCCAACTCTCAAGAGTTTGGAGGGGAAAGGGAGGCAAGGGTGGAAGAGAAGTGCCCAGTAAGGAAGGACCAGGGAGTGGGTATTTAGGAATATACTTTAACCTAGGATTGCTCACATAACTAATGGCTTAAATCAGCTCTCCTAGCTTTTAATATAGAAGAGTTATGGTTTAGGGGCTTCCCAGGTGGCGCTAGTGGTAAAGAATCGGCCTATCAATGCAGGAGAGGTAAGAGACACAGGTTTCATCCCTGAGTCGGGAAGATCCCCCGGAGGAGGAAAGGGCAACCCACTCCAGTATCCTTGCCTGGGAAATCCCATGGACAGAGGAGCCTGGCAGGCTACAGTCTATAGGGTCGCAAAGAGTCAGACACGACTAAAGCAACTGAGCACACCCTCTCGGCTTATGAACAACAAAACAAAAGGCAGGGGTCACAATTCAGTGTTCTTGAGTTCTCAAGGCTCAGTCCTACCCTACAGCCTTTTCCGTGTAACCTCGGTCTCTGGCACCAATGCTCCTTTCAAGTGCTCCTGCGCACAGCCCCTCTCTCCCTGTGGCACAGTCAGATCTGCAGTAACACTTGTTTTGAAAATGAATTTGTTCCAATGTGACTGATCCATTAGGGAACAATCTCAGCATAACACATATTTTGCATTTGCTTATGCATGATTTTGTCTGCAAGAGAAACACAAAGTGAATGCAGAAAGCTGTAACCAGCTGAACTGAGGCACTTATAAGGATGCAGAACACATGTATGTGCATACACACACACACACACACACACACACACTCAAACACATACCAGCCAGCTCAGTCCATTGCCTGTGTCAGGAGCCACACCCATCCACACCTGGGATCACTTCAGGCAACCGTGCCTCCACCAGCCTTGGCAACTCACAAACCACATTGCTTCTTCCAATGCCCACTTCCAACCCACAGGCCTTTTTCAAAGTAAAGTGTGATATTCACTGTAGTCTATGGGTACTCCTTAACCATTTAACACATATAAAACGGTGCTACTGTTTTTATTAGGTTTCCATCTTTTAAAATGTCTCACTGTTAACGTTATTAAACTACATGCTCCAACACCGCTTTTTTTTTTTTCCCAGACACAGTTTTACTGTGCAATTTTGTATACAGCACAGTGACTTTTAGGAGCACACATGTCATGTGACAGCAGAACTGACTGTGTAATATTCCAGTTATCACATCACCATCTCCAAGCATCTTGCCAGCTAAGCCATCTCTACCAAAATGTTTCATAACCACTAAGTATAACTTTGTTTTAACAAGTAGAACCACCTACATGATATATTTCCTACACCTGTTAACTTTCCAAATTCTGATACAGTAAAATTTCCTTCTGATCAATATTACCTCTCTGACCTTAGTTACAGAGGTGACCACAAGCAAACCCAGTTCCCAGCAGAAAGGGCAGAGTTCACTCCAGAATGGTCAAACAGTCAAGCTCAGAGAATGTGACAATGAGACAGAGATGGGGCTCCTGGCTCTCCCAAACACTGACTACATTTCAATTCCTTCTCAACAGCTTCTCCACTTGCTTACAGCCACATCAGGGACAGCCCACCCAAGATGTGAAGACAGAGGAGGAAGCAAATGCGTTCAAATTAATCCTCAAATGCTGGGTTCCTCCAGGAGCCTCTTCCTCTTCAGAAGACGATCTACATAGCACTGCTTGGCAACCCGCATACAGATATTTCAGAATCCGTGTTAAATGAAGTCACCCTTCATTTAGTGTCAGTAAGTGACAATCTTCACAAACAGCAAAGAGAAGATGTACAACGTGGAGGGTGTTTCATCTGGCAGAAACCCACTTGTGGGCCGCCCCCCCATCTTCTTCCTGGCTGATTCTCACTTGATCCCTGAGATCTCATCTGAGATCAGGTGAGAATCAGGTGTTTTCATTTATACACACACACACACACACACGATACCATCACCACATTCAAGACAGTGAAATACCCATCAGCTCATCCCACCCTGGGCAACCAGTGATCTGCTTTCTTCCCTACAGATTACTTTGCATTTTTCAAAATTCATATAAATGGGATCATATAGTAAGGAGTCTCTTTTATCTGGTATCTTTCACTCAGCACAAAGCTATTCAGACTCATCCACATCACTGCATGTATAAATAGTTCATTCCTTCATGCCTGTGCCACAAATGTTTCCACACCCACCTTCTAATAGACATTTGGGCTGTTTCAAGGTTTCAGTGATTACAAATAAAATGGCCATGACCGTTCATGCAAATGTCTTTGGGTATATGCTTTCCTTTCTCAGAGTGGAATAGCTAGATCGCATGGTAAGTGTATGTTTAATTAAGAAACTGCCAAGCTGTCTTCCCAAGTGGTTACACCATTTTCCACCCCGACCAGCAGCATATGAGAATTCCAGTCTCTCCCCATACTTGTCAGAACTTGGTGTGGTCAGTGTTTTTAATTTTAGTCATTCTACTAGATGTATAGTGATATCACATGGTGGCTTTAATTTGTATTTCCCTAAAAACCAATAAGGAGAAGGCAATGGCACCCAACTCTAGTACTCTTGCCTGGCAAATCCCATGGACGGAGGAGCCTGGTAGGCTGCAGTCCATGGGGTTGCAAAGAGTCAGACACGACTGAGTGACTTCACTTTCACTTTTCACTTTCACACATTGGAGAAGGAAATGGCAACCCACTCCAGTGTTCTTGCCTGGAGAATCCCAGGGATGGGGGAGCCTGGTGGGCTGCTGTCTATGGGGTTGCACAGAGTTGGACACGATTGAAGCGACTTAGCAGCAGCAATAACCGATAATGCTGAAAACCTTTTCATGTGATAATTTACCACGTATATCTAATTTGAAGTCTCTGTTGAAATATTTTATTGTTGTTTTATTACATGTTTTCTTTTCTTGAGTTGTGAGAGTTCTTCATAGATTCTGGATACAAGTTCTTTATCAGATATGCAATTTGCAAACATTTTCTCTGAGTTTATGGCTTGTCATTCTCTTAATGGTACTTTTCAAGAAAGCAGAGTTTTCAATCATAAATTAAATTTATTATTTTTATGAGTCAGACTTTTTTTGGTGTCACATGTATGAAATCTTTGCCTAATCAATGTCTAAGTCATATAGATTTTTCTCCTATAGTGTCTTCTAGAAGTTTATAGATTTAAGTTTTACACTGGGATGTAAAACACATTTTCAGTTAATTTTTGTATGTATTGCAAGCTATAGTTTGGAGTTGTTTGGTTGGCATATGGATGTCCAATTGTTCCAGCTTCTTTTGTTGAAAAGACTATTCTTTTTTTTATGATTCCACTGATCTAATTATCTATCTTGATGCCAGTATTCCACTGTTGATTACTATAGTTTTATAATAAACCCTAAAATCAGCTAATGGTAGCCCGCCAAGTCTGTTCTTTTTTTTTTCAGAGTTGTTTTAGCTATTCTGTCTTTCATTTTACATACAAATTTCAGAGTTAGCATGCCAATTTCTACCCCAGAATTCACAAAAATCCTCAAAACCTATTGAGATTGTGATTTGGATTCCATTCAATCTGCAGATCAACTTGGGAGAAATGACACCTTAACAATATTTAGGTTTTTTGCTTTATAAACATCTGTCCATTTATTCAGGAAAAGGCAATGGCACCCTACTCCAGTACTCTTGCCTGGAAAATCCCATGGACAGAGGAGCCTGGTACGCTGCAGTCCATGGGGTCGCTAAGAGTCGGACATGACTGAGCGACTTCACTTTCACTTTTCACTTTCATGCACTGGAGAAGGAAATGGCAACCCACTCCAGTGTTCTTGCCTGGAGAATCCCAGGGACGGGGCAGCCTGGTGGGCTGATGTCTATGGGGTCACACAGAGTCGGACACGACTGAAGTGACTTAGCAGTAGCAGCAGTCCATTTATTTAGATCTTCATTGATTTCTCTCATCATTTTTTATAGTTTTCAGTGTACAGATCCTGTATAAACTTAGTCAGATTTGTCAATAAGTATTCTATATTGTTTGATGCTATCATAGATGGTATTTTTTTAAATTGAGTTTCCAATTTTTCATTGCCAACATATAGAAATGCAATTGCTTTTCATATAATGATCTTGTTTTTCTGCAATCTTGCTAAAACTAATGTATTTGTTCTGCTAGATTTTTTTGGTAAATCTCACTGAATTTTCTTCATAGATCAACATGTCATCTACAAATAAACACAGATTTATTTCTTCATTTCCAATCTTAATGTCTTTTATTTATTTCTATTATCTTACTACAGTGACTTATTCCACAATAGAATTGAAAGCAGAAATCCTTGACTCATTCCTGATCTTAGGAAGAAAGCGTTCAGTCTTTTCACTGTTAAGTTAGCTGGGAATTTCTCATTAATGTCTTTTATCAGGTTGAAGAAATTCTCTTTCATTACTAATTTGTCAAGGATTTTTTAAAATCAGGAAAGTTCATGTTAGATTCTTGCAAATAATTTCTTCTGTGTCTATTGAAATGATCATATGTTTTAATGTTTTCTTTTTTGTTTTTTTAATTAATTTATTTTATTTATTTATTTATTTTAATTGGAGGCTAATTACAATATTGTAGTGGTTTTTGCCATACATTGACATGAATCAGCCATGGGTGTACATGTGTCCCCCATCCTGAACATCCCCCCACCTCCCTCCCCATCCCATCCCTCAGGATCGTCCCAGTGCACCAGCCCTGAGCACCCTGTCTCATGCATCGAACCTGGACTGGCCATCTATTTCACATATGGTAATATACATGTTTCAATGTTATTCTCTCAAATCATCCCACCCTCACCTTCTCCCACAGAGTCCAAAAGTCTGTTCTTTATCTCTGTGTCTTTTTTTGCTGCCTCGCATATGGGGTCATCAATTACCATCTTTCTAAATTCCATATATATGAGTTAATATATTATATTGGTGTTTTCCATTTTGTTTCTTAACATGGTGAATTATATTGATTGATTTCTGCATGTTAAAACCAACCTAGCATAACCCAGCATACTCTAGCCACTTTTGGCTGTGATACATTATCCTCTTAATATATTGCTGGATTAGGTTTGCTAAAATTGTGTTTAAAATATTTTCATGTATATACATGAGGGACATTGGTCTGTAGTTTCCTTTTCTTGTATTTTATGTCAGGTTTTGGTATCCGGGTAATGCTGGCCTCATAAAATAAATTAGTAAATATTCTCTCTTTGATTTTTCTGAAAGCATTTGTGTAGAATTGGTACTATTTCTTCCTATAATATTTGTTAGAATTTAATAGTAAAGCTAATTGTACCTGGAGTTTTCTCTGTGGGAAGATTCTTAACTACAAATTCAATTTTAAAAAATAGATAAACAATTAATCTGGTTATCTAGTTCTTCAGTGATCTTTGGCAGTTTGTGTTTTTCAAAGAATTTGTCCATTTCATCTGTGTTGTTGAACTTACGTGCATAAAATTGTTCATAATATTTTCTGATTATTTTTAATAGCTAAAGCAATCATAGTATTGTCACCTCTCCTAATGCTGTTAATTGGGATTTTTTTGTCTTTCCCACTCTGGCTAGATATTTCTTAACTCACTGACCTTGTTAAAGAACCAGCTTTAGATTTAATTGAGTTTCTCTATAATTTTTCTGTTTTTCACTTCATTGATTTTACCTTGTGTCTATTAGTTGCTCAGTCGTGTCCAATTCTTTGCAATGCCATGGACCGTAGTCCACCAGGCTCTTAATGGAATTCTCCAGGAATGAATTCTCCAGGCAAGAATACCGGAGTGGGCTGTCATTCCCTTCTCCAGGGGATCTTCCCAACCCAGTGATTGAACCCAGGTCTCCTGCACTGCAGGCGGATTCTTTGCCATCTGAGCCACCAGGGAAGATGATTTTACTTTGATGCTTATTATTTTCTTTCATCTGCTTACTTTGGGTTTAATTTGCTCTTCTCTTTCTAGTTTCTTAAGGTCGAATTTGAGACCTTTCTTCTTGCCGAATATAGGCATTTAGCGCTGCAAAATGCCTATATTAGAGTTATTTTAGAGTCTAAAATCTTAGAGATTTCCAGAGATCCTTTCATTGTTGATTTCTAGTTTAATTCCATTGTGACCAAAGAACATACTTTGTGTAACTTGAATCCTTTTAAATCTACTGAGATGGGCTTTATGGCTCTGAACATAATCTATTTTATTAAATGTAATGTGTGTTCTTGAAAAGGATGTATATTCTGTTGTTGCTAGGTAAAAGTCAATTTAATCAAGTTGGTTGGTTATGTTGTTCAGGTCTTTTATATCCTTACTGATTTTCTCTCTACTCTTTGTATTAATTGTTGTGAGAGGTGTATTGACATATCCTACTATAATTACAGATTTGACTATCTCTTGATATTCTATCAGCTTTAGTCTATGTCCCCTTATACTTATATCAGTTTTGCATCATGCATTTTAATCTCTGTTATTTGGTACACAAAAATTTAATATTGTTATGTCCTGATGAAATGACCCCATCATTATTTTTAAAAAAGCCTTCTTCATACCTGATAATAATGAACACTTTGAAATCTATTTTGTCTGAGATGGTTGGATGGCATCAGCCACTCAATGGACATGAGTCCGAGCAAGCTCCAGGAGATGGTGAAGGACAGGGAAGCCTGGCGTGCTGCAGTCCATGGGGTCGCAAAGAGTTGGATATGACTGAGTGATTGAACAACAACAATATAATCCCTTTGGCTTTTGGGGGGCATTATTGTTAGCATTCTGTATCTTTTTCTATCCTTTTCCTTTAATTCTATTTGTATCTTAATATTCAAAGTAAGTTTCTTATAAATGCATGTAGTTTAGTCTTAAACTAATAATCTAATAATCTCCGCCTTTTAAGTGGGGGTGGTTTTAATCATTTCCATTTATTGTGATTATTTTGTTATGTGTTATGTGTTTACGTGTTATTTCTTGTCTATCAGCTTGTCAGTTGTTTTCTGCTTATTACATCTGTTCTCTGTTCCTGTCCCTTTTTTTTTTATGGCTTTTTTTCTTACCTTCTTTTTCTGCCAAAAATACTTTGGATTGATTACTTTAAATGATTCCTTTTTATCTTCTTTGTTGGCCTATCCACTATAACTCTTTTATTTTTTTTTTTTTCTTTAGGTAGTTGATTCCAGGTTTACAATATAGTCCTTTGATTTACCACAGTCTGCCATCAAGCGGCATTGTATCACTACTATCAGAGTCTTACACTGATGTACTTCCATTTCTCTCCGCCTAGCCCTTGGGTTATTGTTGTCATACATTATACTATTACATACATTACAATCACCACATCATGTTGTTATATTTATTTAAATAATCATTATTTTAAGGTAACTCCTGTATTATCCATGTAATTACTATTTCTAATGTTTTTGCCTTCCTTTTTGTAGAGTCCCTATTTCCATCTGTGGTATCATTTTTCTTCTGCCTCAAGGACTCCCTACAATATCTTTTATAGGGTGGGTGTGCTAGTGATGAATCCTTTCAGCTTTCATATGAAAAAAAATGTATTTATTTTGTTTCATTTGAATAAGATTTTTTGCTAGGCATAAACTTTTATGTTGATAATTGATTTTTACAGGGAGGCCTGGCATGCTGCGATTCATGGGGTCGCAAAGAGTTGGACACGACTGAGTGACTGATCTGATCTGATCAGTATGTTAAATATTTTGTCACGCTATCCTTTTTTAACCTGCACTGTTTCTGATGAGAAATCTGCTGTCAACTTATCTACAGTCCTTCGCAAGTGACCTGCCTTCTGGATGCTTTTAAATCTTTCTCCTTGTCTGTCTATCTCTTTCTCTGGATCTCAGTGCTTGATCATGCTGTGCCTTAGTGCAGTTTTCTTAATTTCTCTTATGCATGGTATTCATTGAGCTTATTTGAGGGGGTCTCTGAATTTATGATTTTCTCAAACTTGGGCCACTTCTCCAAATATGTCTTTCCTATCTTTCCATCCCTCTCATTCCTTTAGAGATTCCAATTACAGATATATTAAATTGCTTGAAGTTGTCCCAGAGATCACAGGTTCTATGCTCACTTTTTCCCCCCATGATTATTCTTTTTTCTGTTTCATTTTGGATAATTTCTATTACTACTTTATTATGGTCAGTGATCTTGTGTCTGTGTGTGTGGGTGCAATTTCAAATCTGTTATTGATGACATTCAGCGCATTATGTCTTGGAGATTATAGGTTTCTATCTCCAGAGTTTTTATTTTGGTCTCTTATATGTCTTCCATGTTTCTCGTTAAACTTTTTAAACTTGTCCTTATCTGCTGCTTCTAACATCTGTATAAGTTCTGTACTGGTTTCAGTTGATTGATTTCCCCCCTCATTTTACATTGTATTTTTAAGATTCTTATATATAATTCAGTTGGGCTGAACATCTTTGTATTCTTGAGCTTTGTTCTGAAATACAGTTAAGTTACTTGGAAATTGTTTGATCCCTTTAAGTCTTATTTTTAAGGTTTGTTAGATGAGACCAAAGCCATGTTTAATTTAGGGCTGACTAGTCCCACTGCTAAGACAGGAAACTTCTGAGTACTTCACTCAATGTCTCATGAATTCAGAGGTTTTCTACTCTGACTGGTAGAAACAGGCATTATTCTCAGCCATGGGTGACCACCAAGTACCATATCCCCTAATCCTTATGAACGACCCTGAAAGTAATTTTCAGCTGCTGGATTATGTTTCCTGGAATGGGTCACCGAGTCTTCTGGGACCCTGCCTTATCATCGATTAACATGGATGGTCAAGTATCAAATCAAAGAACCTACAAAGAAATAAAGCATAACTGTGGCCTGCTGCTGCTGCTGCTGCTAAGTCACTTCAGTCGTGTCTGACTCTGTGCGACCCCATAGACGTAACTGTGGCCTACTTACTCAAAAACTCATGAAGCTAGTATTTTAAACTGACAGTTTTGGCTCTCTTTGATAGAAAACCAACATTTATAAAATACCGGCAGAAGTGTTAGGTGGTCTTTTTGTCCACTCAAAATCTGTTCTTTCATTGTTTTCCTTGACTGAGATGTAAGGTGGTTATATTCAGTAAAATCAATATACAAGTTATTAAGTTGAGATGACTACAAGCATTTCACAGATGGTATGGAAGGGGAGGTGGAATTAAGCTATATAGAGTCAATTACTCTTGACAGACATTCCACATTCTATACCTAAGAGTTATCATTATGTCCGTAAATTTGGAATAAAGCCAACCCCTGAGAGACTATTTTCTTTAGGTAATCTGAATAAAGTCAGTATACACTGAAGGCAATAGAACAGTGGTGTTTTTCAAAAGGTTCCTGATCTGAACAATAATACTTGCCACAGAGTAAACAAGAGAGAGGTCATCAAGTCTATCTCTTCAATTATGATTTCAACTAAAATAGAACTCTTTATTCAAATAGCTTTTCAAACAAAATACATAATTAGAGCAAGATATAAAAATACATAAATACCTAAGTAAAATGAGATGTGTCATTCTCAGAGTCACTGCTTCTCATCTGAAGTATATGTGTCACCTAGGGATCACCTAGGGATCTTGTTAAAAATACAGATTCAGAGTCAGTAGGAGCAGGATCGGTTTGCAGTTCTGCATTCTAACAAGTTCTGTATTCTATCCAGGCCATACGGATGCTGCTGGTCCACAGAGCATTTTAGCAGCGAGACTAAAATTTTCAGAATCCATGACATTAGCCCCAGAGATTCTTATACATCTAAAATCAAGCCCAGATCTCTGGATTTCTAACAAATGCTTCAGATGGTTCTGATACAGATGGTCTCATGAGCCACAATTAGAGAAATGCAACCCTCGTACAATTACCAGATTTCCCAGGTTTTACTGAAGCATTCCTTTCAACTTCAACCAGATGTCTCCAGAGAGAAATGTGCAATACTCCTCAAATCTACTTTTGGAACACTAAGAGTAAACCAGTGTGCTACACACCAAACCAAGGGGCAAATACATAAAGGCGTGGTCAAAGAGGTAGGGGAAATTTTGGCTACTTATTCCCACTCTTGATGTCAAAATACACATCATCTCCAAAAATTTTTGTAATATTAATAAAAGTGGTTTAACTTACTTATGTTATTTTTTTTTCCCAAACTTTTTTGAACATGGAATTTTCCACCTCCCTTCTCCTATATATTTGGCTTAATAGCCTGCAGGCTAAAGTCAATAGTTTGGAGAACTCTGTGCTCCAGGGCATAAACAAACTGATATTTTACAGTGTCAAATGGTGTCTAAGAGCACCTTCAGACTTTTTTTTTTTTTTTAAGGCTTCTGCTTCCTCTGTTTTCCTGTTCGGCACTCTTGTTTTTGACATCTTCATCCTTACCTGCGTCTTTACTTTAGAAAAACAACTGCCCTCCAGTCAAGAAGACTGGGAGAAAGCAGAACAAAGAACAAATCTGTGAAGTAATGTAACACTCTGTTCTTGGTTAAGTGCTCAAATGTACTTCTTATAGTCAAAAATAATTCTACCCTTTTAAAGTCAAAATCCTCCTTTAAATACACATAAAAATGCTTATTTGCCTCTTGCAATGCTAACTTCATAAATTCCCTTGTGATCAAAATGAACTAAGTCTTTTAAAAATTTCCACATCACTTTTGCAATTATAAATACAAGTTGCAAGATCATAATGCTTAAAAAGTATATCTAAGCAGAATTCAAGTTTTGGTTTTAGGTTCTTTTTCATTGCCCAACATAAGAACATAATCTGGAGTGGAAAAATGAAAAAATTTCTTGTAATCTCCTCATACTTGTGAATCAATGGTTTCTATCTCTTTCTCAGAACTAGATTTTAAAACAAATAATCAGGGATATAAAGTTATTCCTCTACATTCTCCTTGGAGATGAAGCACTTTGCAGCATCCCCAGGGCCTTCCCCTAGACCTATTTTCTCCCATCATTTCCTGCTATTCCTGAACCACAGTGGTGTCTTAGAATTATGAGCCCCTAGGCAGGAAGAAGCAAGGACGAAAAGAGCTATTTTGTGTAACCCCTGGTGCATTTAACAGATCAACATGCATCTCCCAATCTCTTCTTCAAGAGCCCTCAGAAAGTCACTTATGTGTGAAAGATGTGGTATCAACACTTCATAGAGTTTGTTCCACTGAATTCTCTTCCAACAGTTAGTCTTGATGTAGGTGTTTTCATCATCAGTTCAGTTCAGTTCAGTTGCTCAGTCGTGTCCGACTCTTTGCAACCCCATGGACTACAGCACGCCAGGCCTCCCTGTCCATCACCAACTCCCAGAGCTTACTCAAACTCATGTCCATTGAGTCAGTGATACCATCCAACCATCTCATCCTCTGTCATCCCCTTCTCCTCCTGCCTTCAATCTTTCCCAGCATCAGGGTCTTTTCCAATGAGTTAGTTCTTCACATCAGATGGCCAAAGTATTGGAGTTTCAGCTTCAGCATCAGTCCTTACAATGAATATTCAGGACTGATTTCCTTTAGGATTGACTGGTTTGATCTCCTTGCTGTCCAAGGGACTCTTAAGAGTCTTCTCCAACACCACTGATCAAAAGCATCACTTCTTCGGCGCTCAGTTTTCTTTACAGTCCAACTCTCACATCCATATATGACTACTGGAAAAGCCATAGCTTTGACCAGACAGACCTTTGTTGTCAAAGTAATGTCTCTCCTTTTTAATATGTTGTCTAGGTTGGTCATAACTTTTCTTCTAAGGAGCAAGCATCTTTTAATATCATGGCTGTAGCCACCAACTACAGTGATTTTGGAGCCCCCAAAAATAAAGTCTTTCACTGTTTCCACTGTTTCCCCATCTATTTGCCATTAAGTTATGTGACCGGATGCCATGATCTTAGTTTTCTGAATGTTGAGCTTTAAGGCAGCTTTTTCACTATCCTCTTTCACTTTCATCAAGAGGCTCTTTAGTTCTTCTTCACTTTCTGTCATAAGGGTGGTGTCATCTGCATATCTGAGGTTATTGATATTTCTCCTGGCAATGTTGATTCTAGCTTGTACTTCATCATACCCATTTACATATGAGAAAACCAAGGCACAAAGAGGTTAGTTAACTTGTTCAATAAATTGTTCAAAGTCAAGTAGACAAGCTAGAATTTGAATCCATAGCTATCTAACAAGTTCAGGCTCTCAGCCTCTATGCTTCATGCCTTCACCCCCTTTTCCAAAGGTACAGACTATCTGATTATCAGTGTCTCCATAAATGACCATGCCCCAGTCAACCACAGCTTTGTGTCTCCAGAGCCCAGGCTGGTGTGCCACCAAAAATATGGAGAGGGAGAGGTTCTTGGTATCTCTGTGACTTTTACTTTGACCTGATTATCTGAGGATTACAGCTTTCAGTGAGTGTAGAAAAACTGTAAGAATCTTAGGCAGAATGACTCCTCAGTGACATCTACATACTAGTCTCCAGAACCTATGAATATGTTATTCTATATAGCAAAATACTTTACTTTGTTATTCTTTATAGCAAAAGACATTACTTTCCAACTAAGGTCCATCTAGTCAAGGTTATCGTTTTTCCAGTAGTCATGTATGGATGTGAGAGTTGGACTATAAAGAAAGCTGAGCGCTGAAGAATTGATGCTTTTGAACTGTGGTGTTGGAGAAGACTCTTGAGAGTCCCTTGGACTGCAAGGACATCCAACCAGTCCATCCTAAAGGAAATCAGTCCTGAATATTCATTGTAAGGACTGATGCTGAAGCTGAAACTCCAGTACTTTGGCTACCTGATGTGAAGAGCTGACTCATTGGAAAAGACCCTGATGCTGGGAAAGACTGAAGGTGGGAGGAGAAGGGGACGACAAAGGATGAGACAGTTGGATGGCATCACCAACTCAATGGACATGAGTTTAAGTAAGCTCTCGGAGTTGGTGATGGACAGGGAGGCCTGGCATGCTGCAGCCCATGAAGTCACAAAGAGTCAGACATGACTGAGAGACTGAACTGATATAGCAAAATCATGTTTGCATATGTGATTAAAAGCATGGACCTTGAGATAAGGAGATTAGCCTAGATTATCCAGATCAGCTCAACCTAATCACATGAGTCCATAAAAGCAAAGAACATCTTTCCCAGCTGAGTTAGGAAAGAGTTAGAAAGATGGGACATGAGAAGGACTCAATCTAGCATTGTTGGCTTGAAGATGGAGGGAGGAGGACACAGGTAGGTCAAGGAAAACAATGGCTTCTAGAGGCTGGGAACAACCTCAGTTTATAGCGAGAAAATAGGGCCCTCAGTCCTGTAACCACAAAGAACTGAACTCTGCCAACAACTCGAATGAGCAAGGAAACAGATTCCTCCCTAGAGTAAGGAAGGAAGTCCTGCCAACACTGATTTCAACATAGTAAGACCCATGCCAAGCTTCTGACCTACAGAACCATAAGATCATAAAAGTGTTCTCTCTTTTAAGATAATAAGTTTGTTGTAATTTTTAAATGTATTTTTATTTTTAATTGGAGGATAATTGCTTTACAATGCTGTGTTGGCTTCATTTCCTCGAGCGGCAATAGACAATTAACACAGATTTTGGTACCTAGAAGTGAAGTGCTACCGTGTGTGCATGTGTGTAAGTCACTCAGTCATGTCTGACTCTTTTCAAACCCCCTGGACTATAGCCCACAAGTCTCCTCTCTCCATGGAATTTTTCGGGCAAGAATGCTGGAGGGGGTTGCCATTTCCTACTCCAGAGCATCTTCCTGACCCAAAGATAGAACCCGCATCTCCTGAGTCTCCTGCATGAGTAGGCAGATTCTTATCACTGAGCCACCTGGTAAGCCTGAAATGCACTCTGACAAATACCTTAAAATGCAGAAGGCCCTTTGGAGTTGAGCAATGGGTAGAGACTAGAAGAATTTTAAGGACAGAAGTAGTCTTGGTCACCTTGAAGAGTCTTAGCATTGATGAAAATATAAATGTCAAAGACTCTGCTGGTGAGACTCAGAAGGAAGTGAGAAGCATTATAGAAAAACCCAAATTGCCTTAGAGAACACCTAACTCAAGATGAACAGACTGTTGATAGAAATATGGGCATTAAGGATGCTGCCAGTGGGTCCACAGAAGGAAGGGAGAAACATGTTATAGAAAACTGGGGAGTAAGATGTTATACAGTGACAGAAAGTTTAGCAGTGTTTTCTGCACTTCAGTGGAGAGCAGAACTCATAAACAACCCTGGATATTTAAATATTTCCAAGCAAAAGGTTGAAGGTGCAACCTGGTTTTTTCTTGATGCTTATTGTAAAATATGAGAGGAGAGAAACAAATTGAGGGGGAAACTGATAAAGGAAAAAAAAAAAGACTGAA
The DNA here is from genome assembly GCF_000754665.1 of Bison bison bison. Taxonomy (NCBI): domain Eukaryota; kingdom Metazoa; phylum Chordata; class Mammalia; order Artiodactyla; family Bovidae; genus Bison; species Bison bison. Next base: position 2,687,854 of record NW_011494716.1, on the reverse strand, counting down.
TGATCTGAGAATTTCTAGGCCTCCCCAGATGGCAAAAGATGCTAAAATTAAAAGAGTCACACTCAGGAAAGGGTGCTCTAGAGAAAATGCTAAGGGTGTGACTGTACTACATCTGATTAACTGAGCAGGAAGCTTAAAATTTCAGGTTTGAAAACTTAGTCAAAAAAGGCTCTTTGACTAGTAAGGACCTACTGTTTAGCACAGAGAACTCTACTCACTACTCTGCAATGGCCTATATGGGAGAAGAATCTCAAAAAAGAGTAGATATATGTTTATGTATATAAACATATGCATATGTCTACACATGGACATCACCAGATGGTCAACACCAAAATCAGATTGATTATATTCTTTGCAGCCAAAGATGGAGAAGCTCTACCCAGTCAGCAAAAAACAAGACTGGGAACTGACTGTGGCTCAGATCATTAACTCCTTATTGCAAAATTCAGACTTAAGTTGAAGAAAGGTTCCGTTCAGTCGCTCAGTCGTGTCTGACTCTTTGCGACCCCATGAATCGCAGCATGCCAGGCCTCCCTGTCCATCACCAACTCCCAGAGTTCACTCAGACTCATGTCCATCGAGTCAGTGATGCCATCCAGCCATCTCATCCTCTGTCATCCCCTTCTCCTCCTGCCCCCAATCCCTCCCAGCATCAGAGACTTTTCCAATGAGTCAGCTCTTCGCATGAGGTGGCCAAAGTACTGGAGTTTCAGCTTTAGCATCATTCCTTCCAAAGAAATCCCAGGGCTGATCTCCTTCACAATGGACTGGTTGGATCTCCTTGCTGTCCAAGGGACTCTCAAGAGTCTTCTTCAACACCACAGTTCAAAAGCATCAATTCTTCGGCACTCAGCCTTTTTCACAGTCCAACTCTCACATCCATACATGACCACTGGAAAAACCATAGCCTTGACTAGACAGACCTTTGTTGGCAAAGTAATGTCTCTGCTTTTGAATATGCTATCTAGGTTGTCATAACTTTTCTTCCAAGGAGTAAGCGTTTTTTAATTTCATGGCTGCAGTCACCATCTGCAGTGATTTTGGAGCCCCAAATAATAAAGTCTGACACTGTTTCCACTGTTTCCCCATCTATTTCCCATGAAGTGATGGGACCAGACGCCATGATCTTCATTTTCTGAATGTTGAGTTTTAAGCCAAGTTTTTCACTCTCCTCTTTCACCTTCATCAAGAGGCTTTTTAGTTCCTCTTCACTTTCTGCCACTCTACACATGGACATCACCAGATGGTCAACACTGAAATCAGATTGATTATATTCTTTGCAGCCAAAGATGGAGAAGCTCTATACAGTCAACAAAAACAAGACCAGGAGCTGACTGTGGCTCAGATCATGAACTCCTTATTGCCAAATGCAGACTTAAATTAAAGAAAGTAGGGAAAACCACTAGACCATTCAGATCATTCAGGTATGACCTAAATCAAATCCATTACGATTATACAGTGGAAGTGAGAAATAGATTTAAGGGACTAGATCTGATAGAGTGCCTGATGAACTATGGATGGAGGTTCATGACACTGTACAGGAGACAGGGGTCAAGACTATCCCCAAGAAAAAGAAATGCAAAAAAAGCAAAATGGCTGTCTAAGGAGGCCTTACAAATAGCTGTGAGAAGAAGAGAAGGGAAAAGCAAAGGAAAAAATGAAAGATAAACCCATTTGAATGAAGAGCTCCAAAGACTACAAAGGAGAGATAAGAAAGCCTTCCTCAGTGATCAGTGCAAAGAAATTGAGGACATCAACAGAATGGGAAAGACCAGAGATCTCTTCAAGAAAATTAGAGATATCAAGGGAACATTTTATACAAAGAAGGGCTTAATAAAGGACAGAAATGGTATGGACCAAATAGAAGCAGAATGTTAGGTAGGTAGAATAGGGAAAAGGAGTCCAAAATGGCGGTGGCTAAAAGACAAGGAAGGTCAAAGGAAGGTCCGAGGACCAGAGTGAAGACCTCAGGCAGAACAAACAGCACTCCTGGCTAAGCCCAATTTGCATAGGGCAGGCCCAGGTGGAGGAAAAAACATATAAAAGGAGGAGGAAAAAACATATAAAAGGAGGAGTCAAAGCGCTTTCTCACAGACTCTCTCTCCTGCATGGGTGCACTCTTTTCTTTCTCTCTCTCTCTCACTCTCTCTCTCTCCTGCTATCTTCTAAATAAAATAGAGCTGTAACACTGATTTGCCTAAGAGCTGTAGCACGGTTTGTCCAAGACCCGAGAGCTGTGACACGCTGTGACACGCCGAGGGCTTTAATGTCCATCACTCCAAATCTTTGTTGTGACAAGACAAAGAACCAAGGAACATACACTTGCATGACAAGAAGATATTAAGAAGAGGTGGCAAGAATACACAGAAGAACTGTACAAAAAAGACCTTTATGATCCAGATAATCATGATGGTGTGATGACTCACCTAGAGCCAGACATCCGGGAATGAGAAGTTAAGTAGGCCTTAGGAAGCATCACTACAAACAAAGCTAGTGGAGGTGATGAAATTCCAGTTGAGCTATTCCAAATCCTAAAAGATGATGCTGTAAAAGTGCTGCACTCAATACGTCAGCAAATTTGGAAAACTCAGCAGTGGCCAAAGGACTGGAAAAGGTCAGTTTTCATTCCAATCCCCAAAAGGGCAATGCCAAAGAATGCTCAAACTACTGCACAATTACACTCATCTCACACACTAGTAATGTTCAAAATTCTCTAAGCCGGGCTTCAACAGTACATGAGCTGTGAACTTCCAGATGTTCAAGCTGGTTTTAGAAAAGGCAGAGGAACCAGAGATCAAATTGCCAACATCCGTTGGATCATCGAAAAAGCAAGAGAGTTCCAGAAAAACATCTATTTCTGCTTTATTGACTACGCCAAAGCCTTTGACTGTGTGGATCACAATAAACTGTGGAAAATTCTGAAAGAGATGGGAATACCAGACCACCTGACCTGCCTCTTGAGAAACCTATATGCAGGTCAGGAAGCAACAGTTAGAACTGGACATGGAACAACAGACTGGTTCCAAATAGGAAAAGGAGAATGTCAAGGCTGTATATTGTCACCCTGCTTATTTAACTTATATGCAAAGTACATCATGAGAAACACTGGGCTGGATGAAGCACAAGCTGGAATCAAGATTGCCAGGAGAAATATCAATAACCTCAGATATGCAGACAACACCATACTTATGGCAGAAAGTGAAGAACTAAAGAGAACCTCTTGATGAAAGTGAAAGAGGAGAGTGAAAAAGTTGCCTTGAAGCTCAACATTCAGAAAATTAAGGCCATGGCATCCGGTCCCATCACTTCATGGCAAATAGATGGGGAAACAGGGGAAACTGTAAACAGTGACAGACTTTATTTTTGGGGGCTCCAAAATCACTGCAGATGGTGATTATAGCCATGAAATTAAAAGATGCTCACTCCTTGGAAGGAAAGTTATGACCAACCTACGCAGCATATTAAAAAGCAGAGACATTTGCCAACAAAGGTCCATCTAGTCAAGTCTATGATTTTTCTAGTAGTCATGTATGGATGTGAGAGTTGGACTATAAAGAAAGCTGAGCGCTGAAGAACTGATGCTTTTGATCTGTGGTGTTGGAGAAGACTCTTGAGAGTCCCTTGGACTGCAAGGAGATCCAACCAGTCCATTCTAAAGGAAATCAGTCCTAAATATTCATTGTAAGGACTGATGTTGAAGATGAAACTCCAACACTTTGGCCACCTGATGCAAAGAACTGACTCATTTGAAAAGACTCTGATGCTGGGAAAGATTGAAGGCAGGAGGAGAAGGGGATAACAGAGGATGAGATGGTTGGATGGCATCAATGACTCAATGGACATGAGTTTGAGTAAACTCTGGGAGTTGGTGATGGACAGGGAGGCCTAGTGTGCTGCAGTCCATGGGGTTGCAAAGAGTCGGACACGACTGAGCAACTGAACTGAACTGATGTTTATGTATAACTGATTCACTCTGCTGTACACTCGAAATTAACACAATATTGTAAACTAACTACATGCCAGTAAAACCTTTTTTTTAAAAAGGTTCTTTGAAGAGATACAGAGTGTGATTCCTAGGCCCCTTCAGCTATCTCAGTAGAAGCCAAAATTAAAGATTATCTCAGAAATATCTATGAACAAGCCTCTTGTCTAAAGCAGTGAATCCTGGTGCAAACAGGAGAGATCTACAAAGTTCTTAAGAAACTTGTATCATCTTGGACTGAGAGGAGAGTACAAAATGGAAGAAGACTATCAGTTCCCAAAATTCTATAGTCAAGAAACACACTGATAAAACAATTCAATTGCAAAATACTTGCTACCTGTCAGGGAAGAGGAAGGAGGGCCCCAAGGGCAGAGCCTTGAGCCTGGAAGGCAGAGATATGTATCTGAAGGTTGGAGCTGCAAATAGGAGGATTATTCCTGGAGCTCAAAACCTTATGGAACTCGCTCAGCTAGTTTTATAAGTTGCCAAGGACTAGTGATTCCTTTTGACTTTCCATTTTTCCCCTTTTTGAACCAGAACGCCTATAGGTATTACCCTAAGCCTGCCCCACAATTGTGGTTTTAGGGATAGGTAACTTCCTTTTTTATATTAATATTTATTTATTAGGGCTATGCCAGGTCTCAGTTGTGGCATGCAAACTCTTAGTTGCAGCATGTGAGATCTACTTCCCTGACCAGGGATTGAACCTGGGCCCCCTGCATTGAGAGCACACAGTCCCAGCCCGTAGACCACAAGGAAGTCCTGCAATAGGTAACTTCTTCCTGCACTTCTTTCTGCACTTTCTTCACAGGCTCACAGAACTGTCCTCCAGGGTGGATCATAGTCATAGTTTCCCCATACTGAATTTGGATAATTTAGATAAGCTGATGAGATTTTGGACTCTGGGTTTATAAGTTGTCCAATATAGTAGCCACTAGCCACATAGGTGATTGACCATTTAAAATTGATTACTATTGTCTAGCATGACTGAGTAACTGGAGGTTTAATTTTATTTAATTTAAATCAATTGTATACGTCTAAGTAGCTGCACATGGCTATTGATTACCATATTGGTCAACACAGTTCCATAATTTACTTCTCTTCTGTCTCCCCCCAGTAGAATATAAACTGTATGAGAATAGCTATTTTTGTTTTTTTTGCTTACTATGATTTCCCAAGCACATAGAACTGGCTCATAGTAAGGCCTCAATGAATATTCTGAGTGAATGAATGTTTATTCCACTATCCTGAACATTTGTCATTTTCAGTGGCCACAGAGCGTCTGCAGCCTCCTCCTTGTGTTTAAAAAATCCCTTCCTGGAAGGAGCAGGTGAGAGGAATTGAGAGAATAGCATGAATATATACAACGAAAGTGAAAGTCACTCAGTCGTGTTGACTCTCTGCGACCCCGTGGACTATACAGTTCATGGCATTCTCTAGGCCAGAATACAAGAATGGGTAGCCTATCCCTTTTCCAGCAGATCTTCCTGGCCCAGGAATCGAACCAGGGTCTCCTGCCTTGCAGGCGGATTCTTTACCAACTGAGCTATGAGGGAAGCCCAATCATGTGTAAATTAGATAGTTACTGGGAAGCTGCTGTGGGCTCCCCAGGTGGCACTAATGGTAAAGAACCCATCTGCCAGTGCAGGAGACATAAGAGATGCAGGTTGCATCCCTGGGTCGGGAAGATTCCCCTGGAGAGGGGCATGACAATCCACTCCAATACTCTTGCCTGGAGAACCCCATGGACATAGGAGCGTGGTAGGACATGTGACCCGGTAGGTCGCAAAGAGTTGGACGTGACTGAAGCAACCTAGCAAGCAAGCACAGGAAGCCACTCTACAGCTCAGGGAGCTCAGCTTGGTGCTCTGTGATGACACGGAGGGGTAGGGGTGGGGTGGGGGTGAAGGTGTGAGGGAGGTACAAGAGGGAAAGGGTATATGTATAGCTGATTCACATTTTTACATGGCAGAAACTAACACAGGTAAAGCAATTTAAAACATAAAAATAAATGTGGTTTTTAAAAAATACCCTCTTATTGTGACTAGTTTAATGGTACGATTTTAGGTAATGACTCTAACTATGTGGGCTCCTTGTCACCATCTCAGGAATTCCTGTTCTCCAAAATCACCCTGCATCCCTTTCCATCTCTTGCATCTAAGGGCTTTAATGAGAACCCCTACCCAGCTCACCTTGGGAGAAGGTTCTCAGCTCCACTTCCAAGCCACACCACAAACCAAATCACACACACCAACCACCCAGGCCACATCATACTCGGTGAGCTAATCACTCTGATGGGTTCAGAATTTCCCCAGTAACCTTGAAACACATTCCGCACGGTCGTTTTACAAGGCCGATTAATCTAATTGATTTCCAGAATTAGGATCTTCGAGAACCCAGTTATTTTAAAATCAATCTTCATCAGGAGTTGATAATACCTCATCCATGCTGAGATGGCCACTGGGGCTCAGGAGGGATTTCAGCCAAGCCTCTGTTTGAAGTTGTCATGGAGGCTGCTCAGACTTTAAATGTTCTGTTCATCTCCAGTGCATGCACACACGCACACAAGCGTGCACAAGCCACCAACAGAAAAATGTGTTTTCAAGCAAGGAGCCTCCCTCTGTCTACCTGCAGCAGCCCATCGTCTCCTCCGCAGCAAGATTATCCACACCGAAGGGTAACTCTCACCATTCCCATCACGGGTATTTATTACGGCACATTTCCTCTTGGAATTGGCTCAGCAGCTATCATAAACCCTATTAAAACATAACGCTTGTTTCTCAAAACATCAGTGTTCAATCTCTGTGATTCAGCTTAACATTTCAAACCTGAGGCTTGCGAGAGGGGCTCAGTGACTGTCTTCATGCACCAGTGCAAATCCACCAGCCCCTGGCCCCAGATAAGAAGGTTCACCTCGCTTCTAAACGCGTCTGCCTTCCTCTTTTGCCTCCTTCTCCTACTTGAGATGAAAAATACGGCTTCGCCTGCTCTGTTCACCTTTGCTGAACTTTTAGGAGCAAAACAAGAAAATTTCTGAAGCATGTGCATGTATGTGTGCTCAGTCGCTTCAGTCATGTCCAGTTCTTCACAACCCCATGGACTGTAACCTGCCAGGCTCCTCTGCCCATGGACTTCTCCAAGCAAGAATACTGGAGTGGGTTGCCATTTCCTTCTCCAGGGGATCTTCCTGACCCACGGTTTGAACCCGTGCCTCTTGTATTTTCTGTATTATCAGGTGGATTCTTTACCATAAGCACCACCTGGGAAGCCCAGAAGCTACTACACTTGAAACTTTTTCCAGTGTGTTCTCTTATAAACTCATTGCAACACAAACTTTAAAAATAAAAGCGGGGGGTGGATATAATTAATTCATATGCTTTAGCTCCTCAGCCATCACTATGAAGACCTGGGAAGCATTTAAAAATACTGCATCCATGTCTCCCGGATCATCTATATCGAGGTCACCAGGTGAAAAAGGAAAGGGAAGAACCCACTCAGGGGCTGGGAATGCACTGCACAGACTTCACAACCCTGCCCACAGCTATCTTTGCCTGCTCCACCATCCATCACCCCAATTCACCCTGACCCAGGAAGGCCTGGATGAATTAGGATCCCTGGGCAGAGACATTGACAAAGCATCGACCTCAGGCCTGTATCTGAGCCAGCAAACTCAGAGCATGGTAGTGGAAAATGCAGATGACTGTTAGAATCTTAAAGGGAGAATTTTTATGTTGGCCACAATTCACCTGTTCATTCCTTTAACACACTCAGTACCTACGCTGAGCAGTGCCCTTCAGATCCACGCCCAAAAGCCCTGCTCCTCAAGCCTCAGGATGCATCTGACTTGCCTGGGGATCTTGTTGAAATGCAGCTTCTGATCAGTAAGCCTGGGACAAGGTTTGCAGTTCTGCATTTCTAACAAGCTCCCAAGTGAGCTGCTGAGTAGAAAGGCCTCAAGGAACTTACAATTGAGAATAGTGGTTCTTAACAAAGGGTAATTTTGTCCCCCAAGAATGTTTGGAATATTCAGAGACATCTCTGGTTGTCAGGACTGGACTAAGAGAGTGCTATATGCATACTAAGTTCAGTCATGTCTGACTCTTTGCAACCCTATGGACTGCAGCCCCCCAGGCTCCTCTGTCCCTGGGATTTTCCAGGCAAGAATACTGGAGTGGATTGCCATACCCTTGATTGGATCTTCCCAATCAAGGGATCAAACCCACATCTCTTATGTCTCCTGCATTAACAGGTGGCTTCTTTACCACTAGTACCACCCGGAAAGCCCAAGAGAGTGTTCAGTTCAGTTCAGTTGTTCAGTCGTGTCAGACTCTGCGACCCAACAGACTGCAGTACACCAGGTTTCCTTGTCCTTCACCAACTCCCAGAGCTTGCTCAGACTCATGTCCATTGAGTCCGTGATGTCTTCCAACCATGTCATCCTCTGTCGTCCCCTTCTCCTCCTGCCCTCAATCTTTCCCAGCATCTAGGTCTTTTCCAATGAGTCAGTTCTCCTCATCAGGTGGCCAAAGTATTGGAGCTTCAGCCTCAGCATCAGTCCTTCCAATGAATATTCAGGACTGATTTCCTTCAGGACTAACTGGTTGGATCTCCTTGCAGTCCAAGGGACTCTCAAGAGTCTTCTCCAACACCACAGTTCAAAGACATCAATTCTTCAATACTCAGCTTTTTTTATGGTCCAACTCTCACATCTATACATGACGATTGGAAAAACCATAGTTCTGACTATACAGACCTTTGTTGGCAAAGTAATGTCTCTGCTTTTGAATATGCTGTCTAGGTTTTTCATAGCTTTTTCTTCCAAGGAGCAAGTGTCTTTTAATTTTACAGCTGCAGTCACCATATGCAGTGATTTTGTAGCCCAAGAAAATGAAGTCTCTCACTGTTTCCATTGTTTCCATATATATTTGCCATGAAGTGATGGGACCAGATGCCCTGATCTTAATTTTTTGAATGCTGAGTTTTAAGTCAGCTTTTTCACTCTCCTTTTTCACTTTCAATAAGAGGCTCTATAGTTTCTCTTCACTTTCTGCCATAAGGGTGGTGTCATCTGTATATCTGAGGTTATTGATATTTTTCCTGGCAATCTTGATTCCAGCTTGTGCTTCATCTAGCCCATCATTTGGCATGATGTACTCTGCATACAAGTTAAATAAGCCAGGTGACAATATACAACCTTTTTTATTCTTTCCCAGTTTGGAAGCAGTCCATTGTTCCATGTCTGGTTCTAACTGCTGCTTCTGGACTTACATACAGATTTCACAGGAGACAGATAAGGTTGTCTGGTATTCCCATCTCTTTAAGAATTTTCCACATTGTGTCGTGATCCACACAGTCAAAGGCTTCGGCATAGTCAATGAAGTAGAAGTAGATGTTTTTCTGGAATTCTCTTGTTTTTTTCTATAATCCAAAGGATGTTGGCAATTTGATCTCTGGTTTACCTGCCTTTTCTAAATCCAGATTGAACATCTGAAAGTTCTCAGGTCACCCACAGTTGAAGCCTCGCTTGGGGAATTTTCAGTATTACTTTGCTTGCTTGTGAGATGCATGCAATTGTGTGATAGTTTGAATATTCTTTGGCATTGCCCTTCTTTGGGATTGGAATGAAAACTGACCTTTTCCAGTCCTGTGGCCACTGCTGAGTTTTCCAAATTTGCTGGCGTATTGAGTGCAGCACTTTCACAGCATCATCTTTCAGGATTTGAAGTAGGAATACCATCACCTCCACTACCTTTGCTCATAGTGAGGCTTCTTAAGACCCACTTGACTTCACACTCCAGGATGTCTAGCTCTAAGTGAGTAATCACATCATTGTAGTTATCTGGGTCATGAAGATCTTTTTGTATAGTTCTTCTGTGTATTCTTGCCACCTCTTCTTAATATCTTCTGCTTCTGTTAGATCCATACCATTTTTTTCCTTTATTGTGCCCATCTTTGTATGAAATGTTCCCTTGGTATCTCTAATTTTCTTAAAGAGATCTCTAGTCTTTCCCATTCTGTTGATTTCCTCAATTTCTTTGCACTGATCACTGAGGAAGGCTTTCTTATCTCTCCTTGCGATTCCTTGGAACTCTGCATTCAGATGTATATCTTTCCTTTTCTCCTTTACCTTTTGCTTCTCTTCTTTTCTCAGCTATTTGTAAGGCCTCCTCAGACAACCGTTTTGCATTTTTGCATTTCTTTTTTTGTGTGTGGATGGTCTTGATCACTGTCTCCTGTACAATGTCATGAACCTCTGTCCATAGTTCTTCAGACACTCTGTCTATCAGATCTAATCCCTTGAATCTATTGGTCACTTCCACTATATAATCATAAGGGATTTGATTTAGGTCATACCTGAATGGTCTAGTGGTTTTCCTACTTTCTTCGATTTAAGCCTGAATTTTGCAATAAAGAGTTCATGATCTGAGCCACAGTCAGTTCCTGGTCTTATTTCTGCTGACTGTATAGAGCTTTTCCACCTTCGGCTGCAAAGAATATAATTAATCTGATTTTGGTATTGACCATCTGGTGATGTCCATGTGTAGAGTCATCTCCTGATTGTTGGAAGAGGGTGTTTGCTATGACCAATATGTTCTCTTGGCAAAACTCTGTTAGCCTTTGCCCTGCTTCATTTTGTACTCCAAGGCCAAACTTACCTGTTATTCCAGGTATCTCTTGACTTCCTATTTTTGCATTCCAGTCCCCTATGATGAAAAGGACATCTTTTTTTTTTTTGGTGTTAGTTCTAGAAGGCCCTCACAGAACTGTTCAACCTCAGCTCTTAAAGCATTACTGGTTGGGGCATAGGCTTGGATTACTGTGATATTGAATGGTTTACCTTGGAAATGAACAGAGATCATTCTGTCATTTTTAAGATTGCACCCAAGTATTGCATTTTGGACTCTTTTGTTGACTATGATGGCTACTCCATTTCTTCTAAGGGATTCTTGCCCACAGTAGTAGATATAATGGTCATCTGAATTAAATTTGCCCATTCTGGTCTATTTTAGTTCACTGATTCCTAAAGTATCGATGTTCACTCTTGCCATCTCCTGTTTGACCACTTCCAATTTACCTTGATTCATGGACCTAACATTCCAGGTTCCTATGCAATATTATTCTTTACAGCATCGGACTTTACTTCCATCATCAGACATATCCACAACTGCATGCTGTTTTCACTTTGGCCTCTTCATTCTTTCTGGAGCTGTTTCTCCACTCTTCTCCAGTAGCATATTGGGCACCTACCGACCTGGGGAATTCATCTTTCACTGTCCTTCTACTCCACTATCTATACTCTTACTCAAGAGAGTTCCACCTGTATGTATTAAAAGCAGGTAGAGGCCAGAGATGCTTCTCAACATCCCACAAGGCACAGGACAGCCCCCACCACAAAGAATTGTTAGTTAACACGTTAATTATATTCTTTGCAGCCGAAGGTGGAAAAGCTCTATACAGTCAGCAGAAACAAGACCAGGAACTGACTGTGGCTCAGATCATGAACTCTTTATTGCAAAATTCAGGCTTAAATCGAAGAAAGTAGGAAAACCACTAGACCATTCAGGTATGACCTAAATCAAATCCCTTATGATTATATAGTGGAAGTGACCAATAGATTCAAGGGATTAGATCTCACACGTTAACAGCTCCAAGGCTGAGAAACCCTAATCCAGAAGAGCTGGCTGTGTCCCTGTGACCTAGCTTCACCACTGGAAATGAGGCCTCATAGAAGCTACATATTTGATGAGCTCCTATATTGAACCAGGCAAGCATTAAGTACCTTAAATACATTGATTCATTTAATCCTCACAACAACCCCTTAAGGTACATGGTGTGATTAGTCCTACTGCACAGATGAGAAAATTGAGATGTTAAGAATATGGTCAAGGTCATCAGTTTGGATGTAGCAAAGCCAAGACAGTCCTTAAACAAAGTCCTTCATCACTGTCCCGTGCCAAAAGGAACACAAGAAGTGAACTGAACAGTGAGTTAAAGAAATAAACTAATCCTATCTTCCCCGTTCCAATTCTCTTCCTTCACTGTAAAGATCTATCACGACATGGACAGATGGTAACCAAGGTTAGCATCAGAACCCCAGTCTTTCCTTTCTCTGCCTCTTTGCTGGAGCCACAGTGCACCCTCAGGCAGACAAAATATTATCATCTCCATTTTAGAGATGGGGCAAGCAAGACTTGAAAGGTTAGACACTTTGCCTAAGTTACACAGCCTAAGAGAGTCTTCAGTCCATTTGACTTGCCCTGAGCAGGAAAATTCTACAGGAGTTCAAGAGAGGGAAATGAGGCCTGTGGCCCAAGAAGAGACCCAAGGAGAGAGTCAGGGAGACACTGGTCACTCTGCTTCATGCAACTAGACTGAATCAATTTTCAAGGTAATAGTTGGAAAATTAGAGAATTAAGGATTTTTCCAGTAGTCATGAATGGATGTGACAGTTGAACATAATGTAGGCTTAGTGCCAAAAAATTGATGCTTTTGAACTGTGGTGCTGGAGAAGACTCTTGAGAGTCCCTTGGACTGCAAGGAGACCAAACCAGCAAAACCAGTCAATCCTAAAAGAATCAATACTGAATATTCATTGGAAGGACAGATGCTGAAGCTGAAGCTCCAATACTTTGGCCACCTGATGAGAAGAGCCGGCTCACTGGAAAAGACCCAGATGCTGGGGAAGATTGAGGGCAGGAGGAGAAGAGGGTGACAGAGGATGAGATGGTTGGATGGCATCATTGACTTAATGGACATGAGTTTGAGCAAACTCCGGGAGATAGTGAAGGACAGGGAAGTATGACGTGCTGCCGTCCATGGGGTCACAAAGAGTCAGACACAACTACGCAAATGAACAACCGCAACGGATCAGGCAGGGTGGAACAAAAAAACAAAGAACTGTGGGGAGGGATACTCAGGACCACACATTTGCATTGCCTTACAATTCTGTCCCCTTTAGGCAATAAGCGCCACACACACAGCAACGTGGTCTGTTCTATTCTCAGATACAGCACAGAGCCTCACCCAGGATAAGTGTGCAATTCATGGACTGAAGGAATTACTTGGGCCTTTTTCCTGAAAATACAGGTTTCACACCACAGACCTACTGAGTCAGACTCTCTAGGTGGAGCCCAGGAGTGTACATTTCCTACACTCCTCCACGGAAAATGGACAGACACTACAGCTTCAAAACTCTGGCAAAGAGGAAAGTCTCTTTGGTCCCCATCAAGGAAGCTCATGGGAATGTCTGTAGCTGGAGAACCTTAGGACCCAGAAGGACAGCGCTGGGCACATACACTGTACTTAGATACTTTGAAATCATGTATTATTTAATCAGAAATAGGTCCTCCAGGATGACTAAATCCACGCTGTAAATAGGTGTTTGGAAAGCTCAGCACCCATTAGTGGTGGGTAATGACTATGAGGGCACTATTAGGCGCTCTGACGGGCTGTTTAAACATCCTGACAGGCAATTTGGAGTCATAAAATCTCTCATAAAGGTAGAAGTCGCTGTGCATGCTCTTAGGGGAGCATCTATTTTTTACAGTTAAACTGATACCTAATATTTTTCTTTGGATAAACCCACTTTGTTACCTGGGAAATCAAAGACAAAACCCAAAGGCTCATGACAACGGGGTGTCATGTACAGGGCCTCTAACAGCGCCCTCAAACACGAAGTGTGAGGATTCCAGGAGAGATGGGCAGCAACTTTCAGGAATCAAGTCTTCTGAGGTCTCTCTCATGTGTCTGCTGCTCAAACTTAGAGCCAAGACCACCCTAACCCCTGCCCTGACTGCCAATGGGAGGAAGGGAAGAAGGGAGGGTGGCGAGACAACACTGGGGGCTGCAACAAACAAGCTCTTCCACGTATAATGGCTCAAACACAATAGAAAAGCACTTCTTGCTCACATAAAGTGCAAAACAACCACTCTAGGCCAGAGAGAAGCTCTCCTCCAACAGCGACGCAGGAATCTGGGCTCTTTCCACCTTGTTTCCATCTTTTCATTGCAATTTCCAAATGTGGCTGCTGCTGCTGCTGCTAAGTCGCTTCAGTCATGTCCGACTCTGTGTGACCCATAGATGGCAGCCCACCAGGCTCCCCCTTCCCTGGGATTCTCCAGGCAAGAACACTGGAGTGGGTTGCCATTTCCTTCTCCAATGCATGAAAGTGAAAAGTGAAAGTGAAGTCGCTCAGTCGTGTCCGACTCTTAGTGACCCCATGGACTGCACGCCTACCAGGCGTCC
>NW_011494716.1:2654440-2673527 GCF_000754665.1 Bison bison bison | reverse complement strand
CTGCTGCTGCTGCTAAGTCGCTTCAGTCATGTCCGACTCTGTGTGACCCATAGATGGCAGCCCACCAGGCTCCCCCTTCCCTGGGATTCTCCAGGCAAGAACACTGGAGTGGGTTGCCATTTCCTTCTCCAATGCATGAAAGTGAAAAGTGAAAGTGAAGTCGCTCAGTCGTGTCCGACTCTTAGTGACCCCATGGACTGCAGCCTACCAGGCTCCTCCGTCCATGGGATTTTCTAGGCAAAAGTACTGGAGTGGGGTGCCATTGCCTTCTCCATGTGGCTGCTAGGATGCCCATTCTCATCTACATCCAGCCAGTGAAAGAGGAAAGAGCGAGGAGGATGCTGTGTGGGAGAGGGTTGTGGACTCCATTTCCCAGCCTCCCTTGCAGTCAGGCGTGGTCATGTGACTAAGTCCTAGCCAATGAAATACGAACAGAAATGTTAGGGTCCAGTTTGGACCCATGAAGGGGAAATGGATTTGAAATAATGACCTGTTTTCTTTCACATTCACATACCTATTCAACCCAACCAGATTATTATGAAAGTGAAAGTGTTAGTTGCTCAGTGGTGTCCAACTCTTTGTGACCCCATGGACTGTAGCCCACCAGGCTGCTCTGTCCATGGAATCCTCCAGGCAAGAATACTGGAGTGGGTTGCCATTTCTTTCTCCAGGAGATCTTCCTGACCCAGGGATCAAAGCTGGGTGTCCTGCATTACAGGCAGATTCTTTACCATCTGAGCCACCAGGGTAGCTCAGATTATCATGCAGGAGTGAAAAATAAAGATGATAACAATCAGGATGACAATAATAGTATCAAGTGGACATTTTCCAGCTCCTCACCCAGGGTCCATTCACCCTGATTTGGGGATCAATCCTCCCCATTTCTATGACAATGCTGTCCTCATGGGGTTGTCTCCCCTTGAGCCCAGCATGGAGTCATGTGACCCAGGCTGCCTTGCCTAGGCCATGGCAGAGAATGGCTCAAAAGTGGGCATGTGATCTGAAGTAGGACGGTCAGAAGCAGTGAGTCCCAACGTGGGGCCTCTGTCTTGCTCTTAAGGAGGTAGCATTGGTCAATCTGATACCGGAGATCTGGAATGCCCAGGACCCACCACAGTGAACTTAGTGCTCAGACGAGGAAAGACCCACTGAATGCAGCCAAGCCTCAAGTGTCAGTCTGCCACCAGACTCTCCAGTTACTGGGCTACCTAATTCCCTATGGTATAATCAAAGCTACGGTTTTTCCAGTAGTCATGCACGGATGTGAGAGTTCAACCATAAAGAAGGCTGAGCACCGAAGAATTGATGCTTTTCAAATTGTGGTGCTGGAGAAATCTCTTGAGAGTCCCTTGGACAGCAAGGAGATCAAACCAGACAATCCTAAAGGAAATCAACTCTGAATATTCATTGGAAGGACTGATGCTGAAGCTGAAGCTCCAGTACTTTAGCCAGTTGATGCAAAGAGCCCACTCATTGGAAAGACCCTGATGCTAGGAAAGATGAAAAGCAAAAGGAGAAGGGGGCAACAGAGGATGGGATAGTTAGAAAGCATCACTAACTCAATGGGCATGAATTTGAGCAAACTCTGGGAGATAGAGAATGGAAGGGGAGCCTGGTGTGCTGCAGTCTATGGGGTCACAAAGAATTGGACACAAGTAAGCGGCTCAACAACAACAACAATTCCCTTTAAAAACTGATGAGAGTCGAGTTTTTGTCGCAGTTACTGAAAGAGCCCCCACTAACATTGCTAGTAATTCACCAACTCCTTTAATCCACCCCAAAATCCCATGAAGGAATGTTGCTGTGGCTACCCCACCGCCATGATGAGGAGACTGAGGCATGAAGAGGCTAGCAAGCGTGTCCAAGGTCACACAGCCCATCCAATCTGGATTCCCATCCGTACATTCTTATTTTAAAGCCCTCAGTGTTGATGCATCATGACATGCATGTTGCCACAAATCCTGCTGCACACCAGGCACTTGGCCATGGGCTTTCTAAGCTGTAGGTCTGGCGAGTTCCCCAGTGGTCTAGTGGTTAGGACTCCACACTCTCACCGCCAAGGGCCCGGATTCAATCCCTGGTTAGGGAGCTAAGATCCCACGTTCTGCCAATAAGAATAACAATAATAATAAAGCAAAATGTAAATTTATACTAGGGGAGGAAGAGCGGGTACAGCAGGGGTGAGCTGTTCAGACACTGCAGTTGAACAGACCAGGGTGTGGATCACAGCTCTGCTCCCTTGGCTGTACAGCCTTAGGAAAATTACCTGGCCTCTCTGAGCCTCATAAAAGGGAGAGGAAACAGTTCCTGTTGCACAGGGTTGCTGCCAGGACACAGACGATCCTGGAAACTAAGGGAAACTCGAGCTTTCTTCTAAAGGCTTGATTATAAAATTAGCATGCAAATATCAGGACAGAGAGTAGCAGAGACATCCTGGAGACAGAGCAGCTCCCAAAGCATGTGGCTTAGTTGGATCCAGGCTGGGGGTCTCAGCCTCGCTGAAGGCTGAGGGGCCTGGGCAGCCAAGGAGACTGAGAAAAGGGTAACAGAGGGACTGGCAGATCCACTCTCGCACTGCCCAGGGATCAGTGTCCTCCACTGTGACAGCTCATCCCCGGCCAGGACTAGGGTCACTCACACCGCGGATCAGACTGTCGCAGTCACAGGGTCCCCAAGCATCAGCCTTGATACCTATTACCTTCTGTCTGTGGTCTCGCTTCTCAAGCAGCCTTCACATGGCACTTAGTTTACAAGAGGCATGCGTTCCAGGGAAGAGGCAAGCCTTGGGCATTTTATGTCTTGGTTTAATGAACTGAAGCCTGCCAGGCTCCTCTGTCCATGGGAATCTCCAAGCAAGAATACTGGAGTAGGTTGCCATTTCTTTCTCCAGGGGATCTTCCTGACCCAGGTATCAAACCCAGGTCTCCTGCATTGCAGCCAGATTCCTTACCAACTGAGCTACAAGGGAAGATAATTAAAAAGCTAGCACTTGGTATATGGATCAACTGGGCTTCCCTGATGGCTCAGACAGTAAAGAATCTGCCTGCAATGTGGGAGACCTAGATTCAATCCCTGGGTTGGGAAGATCCCCTCGAGGAGGGCATGGCAACCCACTCCAGTATCCTTGCCTGGAGAATCCCCATGGACAGAGGAGCCTGGCTGGCTACTGTCCATGGGGCCACAAAGAGTCGGACATGACTGAGGGATTAAGCACAGCACACATGGAGCAACCAGGGAGCTTCAGAGTGAATCACTGTGTTAAAAGTGTGGTCTCTAAAGCCGGCCAGTCTAGGTGTGAACCTGAGCTCCACCCTTCCTGTGTGACCTTGTGTAAGCCACTCACCCTCTCTGTGCCTACTTCTTCCACTGGAACATCAGAGTAATAGTACCCTCTTCCTAGGGCTGTCGTGGGAAACAAAGGAGAGAGCTCCTGTAAAACTCTTAGAACTGCTTCATAAATGGCGGGGCTGAGTATTAATCCCCATGTCTGCTCAACTGAGGGACAGTCACCAGACCAAGTCCCCGACCCTGCAGGGAGGAAGGCCAGGCCCTGGGCCCCCTGACAAGCCCTTCTTCCCTGGGAACATTCCTCTCCCTGTCCATTCGTCCAGTGGACATGTTTACTGAGCACCTATTTGTTAGGCACCAGCAAAGCAATACTGAGAAAGAACACATTCCTTGACCTGAAAAATGTTAAGCTTTGCTGGGGGAAGACAGACATTAATAACATAATCACACAAACTTAAAGTTACAGCAAAGATACTGTGTCTGAAAGAAACGCACCCCATGGGGTGGGAGGATGAAGGAGAGAAAAGAGGGGACTCGTCAGGAAGATCTCCCCAAGGAAGCAACAAATGCACTGAAAGTAGAAGGAGGAATAGGAATTAACGAAGTGGAAGAGGAGAGGACCGTGGGCTTCCCAGGTGGCGTTATTGGTAAAGAATCCACCTGCCAAGGCAGGAGATGTAAGAGACGTGGGTCCAATCCCTGGGTCCAGAACATCCCCTGGAGGAGGGCATGGCAACCCACTCCAGTGCTCTTGTCTGGGAAATCGCAGTGGAGCCTGGCGGGCTACAGTCCAAGGGGTCACAAAAAGTCGGACATGACTGAGCATGCCCGCACGCACTCAGTGATGATCCTGCTAGGCGGCTGGAACCATGTGTGCCAAGGTCCTGGGGAATGAGGAAGGACAGACAGCAAGCCTGAGGGATCAAAAGGAGAGCAGCTGCAAGCAAGCACATTTCCACAGTGGGAGAAGAGGCTTTGCTGACTTTAAACTATCCCTCTCTCCATTTACATCCCACTTCAGGGCTCCTGAATCCCCAGACGCACCCCAAGAAATCCCGGTGGGCCAGCTCTCCAACCAAATAGGAGATTCACACATTTTCAAGTGACTTCCCGGGTTGATCCTCCCCAGAGAATTGTAATGGAATAGCTTATTGAGGGCAATGCTTGACCCAGAGGAATGATGACTGAATGGTGGGGAGGGGGGTCAGAAGTTTCTGAGTGTGCTTCTCCTCCAGTGACACCCGTGGACAGAGGTCTACACTCTGCTCAGGTGACCCTGGTCTGGACATGAAGCTCAGACACTCAGGAGCTAAAAAGCTCGGCTTTGCTTCAGCTCTTAACGACTGCCTAGCTCACATTTATTCTTAAAATAGGTTCTCCCAGAGTGTGTCTTCGCTGCATCCTGTGGGGCTGGCAGGAGGAATTTGGCACTTTCTCAACCACAAACCCTTTAAATTGCTAACAGCACGGTTTATGAGGTGTCAGTGGATCGTCTAGCTTTAGACAGGCCGCACACTTAAAGACCATTTGTCTTGTTCTGGGCCAGCCGGAGGTAAGGGGGCTGCTGAGGGCTCTTAACCCTCTCGCTGGCCGGCTCTTCAGTAGGACGAGATTGATGTAATAGCCTCTAAGAGACCCTTCGCTTTGTCTTCCAGGGGGCTCTGCGGTTTGTTCCCTCCCCACTTCCAAATCCTCTGCCCACCCTGGAGGCAGTGAGAAAGGAAAGTACTCTTTCTTGTGAGATAACCACACTCTAGGTATGTAAAGAGCTTTATGCACATTATGACACTGAGATAAGACCTATTACGGGACTCATTTACAGATGAGCAAACAGAGGCTCAAGGAGACATAATGACTTGCCCAAGGTCACACAACAAAAAAGTGAGAGAGTCAAAATTTGAACCCAGATTTCAACTTTCAGAAATGGAGACAAGGTCCTTAAAGATGAATGAAGCGGATAATTACCCCTAGGATTTGGCTGCCTCCAGCATGTATACAAATATTCTCTCAACAAACCCCACCCCCACTAAATCCTGGGCACTGAGAATACAGAGGCGAGAAGTCACAGCCCTCGTGTATCTTACCACCTGGCTTTTCCCTCCTCAGCCCTTCCACTGTCTGACAGCTCCAGTGGATCATCTTCTCCATCCACCCATCTCCGCAATTACTGGGTTCTTGCTATCAGCCAGGCTCTGGACAAATGCTGGGGTACAGAGAGGGATAAGATAATGACCTTCCTCAGGTGACAGACAGGTTAGTAAATAATAGCATTGTAGTAACAGTATGAAAAAAGATGAGTACCCAGAGATGGAAGTCCCTGACTCAGTCTTGGAGTCAGAAATGGTTTCCAAGGAGAGTCTAGGAGATACTATTGCTTGCTCATCCAGCGGCAAGTTTCCCTTCCACGCCAGCACAGCCAATCATTCTTTCTGCAGTCCACCTGTCCCCTTGTGACTCTGCAAAATTCTAATTTGCCTGGACGGATCATGGTGGTCTCATGTACCATCCTAAGTGATAGATTCAGAATTTGGCATGTTAACCAGTGCAGTTCAATGAGATCCTGGGACAGGGTGTGGGTAGAGGGAGGGAGATGTCTGCTGAGAACTTATAAGAAATGATTTTAGATCCTGAAACCAGATGTGCATGGCTGGGATGATCTTTTATTTTCTCAGCAAAAGTTTTTGAGTGTGCATGGATTGTTGGACTTGAGACAGTAATTGTACAGATTTGCAGACTTGAGGGGTTTCACTTGCAAATACAGGAGATATGGCAAATGGCAAGATGAAAAGAGCTTGGGGCCCTGGAGATTCTACTGGCCTCCGAGTCAGTTCAGTTCAGTTCAGTCGCTCAGTCGTATGCGACCCCATGAATCGCAGCACGCCAGGCCTCCCTGTCCATCACCAACTCCCGGAGTTCACTCAAACTCATGTCCATCGAGTCGGTGATGCCATCCAGCCATCTCATCCTCTGTCGTCCCCTTCTCCTCCTGCCCCCAATCCCTCCCAGCATCAGAGTCTTTTCCAATGAGTCAACTCTTCCCATGAGGTGGCCAAAGTACTGGAGTTTCAGCTTTAGCATCATTCCTTCCAAAGAACACCCAGGTCTGATCTCCTTCAGAATGGACTGGTTAGACTAATCTCGGTTGGGAATGCTTTTGGCTGCAAGGATCAGAAAATTCGACTACAAAAAATTAAATAGGGGCTTTCTCACAAAAGAAGAGTCTCAGAAATAGGAGCAGGTCAGGGCATCCTCTTGGCCTCTAGTAAGCCACTTTGCTAAAGTGATGGATGACCCCAATCTCTCAGAGGTCTTCAACAGCAATGTGCATGGCTCACTCAAGGGACATAGAGGCTGCAGTTGGCTGTGGCTCTGCCCTTGTGTGACTTCATCCAGACTGAAGGAGTGGACTTTACATGGGCAAGGTCCATCTTACTAATCAAAGTGAAAGTGAAGTCGCTCAGTCGTGTCTGACTCTTTGCGACCCCATGGACTGTAGCCTATCAGGCTTCTCCGTCCATGGGATTTTCCAGGCAAGAGTGCTGGAGTGGATTGCCATTTCCTTCTCCAGGAGGTCTTCCCGACCCAGGGATCGAACCCAGGTATCCCACATTGCAGGCAGACGCTTTACCGTCTGAGCCACCAGGGAATACTAATCAAGGGAGTTCTAATAAAAAAATCCAAGTATACAACTGCATTTGAGGCATCTGCTCAGACCATCAAAGATCACATCTGCTCACATCCTATTAGCCAAAATTATACATCCATACTTGGCAGTGGAGAACAAAAGAATACTCCTCTTACAGGGAGGCTTTGTAAGCCAGGTACCAAGAAGAGGGTATATAATATCCTTATAAGAGAGGGACAAATAGATGTGATCAAGACCACAATCTACCACATGGCCTTTTTTCCTTAAAGTTGTAAGATGGCTGCTGGAGCTCTAGCCATCTTGTCCCAGTCTGGGCAGAAAGAAACAGGGAGAGAAAAGTGCCAAACTTTCCCCAGGACTCCAGAGCAGCTTCACTTTCAGCTCATGGCCAACATTAGATCACATGAACACTCATGTATGGAAGGTGGCTAAGACAATGGTGGTTGAGTTAGTCATTCAAAGGAGCTGGCCCTACTCCCCTGCCTCCAGATTACTTATTGATATTTATCTCTATATTGTTTAAGCCATTTCAAGTTGACATTTCTGCTACTTACAACTGAAAAAAATTCTAATGGGTAAGAAATCCAAAACTTTATCTCAACCTACAAGATCCTGGTCAGTCAGCCCACTCCCTGCCTTTGCCATCACCTCCCCTTCACTTGCCACACCAGCCACGCTGACCTCCTCTCCCTCCTCGTGCACAGGCAGTTCCTTCCATCTGGAATGCTGCTCCCCACATCCTCTGAATGTCTTTATCCCATCCTGCCACCTCTGCTTCATCGCACAACACACATTCCGTAACTATATGCTATTGGTTTATCCCTCTACTATCTGCTTCCAAAAGGCTTCAAGTTCCATGGAAACAGGCCCCGTGTTGACCACTGTCATGATCGCATTTATGCATTACAGTACCTGGCACAAAGCAGGGGCTTCATACAGAATTCACTGATGAGTGAATGGGATGAGATGAGACTCAAGAGAAGTCTTAAAGAATGAGAAATTTAACAAGTCATCAGGAAGCAAGTCTCCCAGCCTGCCTTATCAATAGGTAATAATTCTGGGGTACTGCATAGCCTTTTTTGTCAGTGAAGCATGGATGAGCACACCCCTTCCTCCTGTATGTACCCCACAATGATGAGAGAGAGAGAAGCTATAGATCTCCCCCTTTCGTACAAAGAGCAAAACCAGAAAAGGAAGATAGGTGCCCCCAGGCATGAAATGGGAACCCACTCTAGTATTCTTGCCTGGAAAATTCCACGGACAGAGAAACCTGGCAGGCGGGTTAGAGAGCCCCCAGGCATGAAAACCACTGTGCTAGCAACGTAACTCTGAATCTGCACACCAACTTGCCAATACTTCATACTAGCCATTTTTCCCACTTGTATTAGCTTTCTAGGAGCTTCCTAGGTGGCTAAAGTGGTAAAGAATCCATCCACCTGCCAATATAAGAGATGTAAGAAATCTGGTTTTCAATCCCTGGAGCAGGAAGATCCCCTGGAGAAGGAAATGGCAACCCACTCCGGTATTCTTGCCTGGAGAATCCCATGGACAGAGGAGCCTGGCGGGCTATAAGCCATGGGGTCGCAGAGTCAGACAGGACTGAGCACAGCCGCACACACACACCATTTTCCAGGGCTTCCATAACAGAGCACCTTACCCTGGGTGGCCTGAATGACAACAACTTGTTTTCTCACACTTCTGGAGGCTACAGGTCTGACATCAAGGTGTAAGAATGTTGATATTTGAAGCCTCCCTCCTTGGCTTGCAGATGGCTGTCACCTCCTTGGGTCCTCACGTGGTCATCCCCCGTGTGTGCCCATATCCTAAACTCCTCTTCTTATGGAGGCACCAGTCCTGTTGGACTAGGG
The DNA here is from genome assembly GCF_000754665.1 of Bison bison bison. NCBI lineage: Eukaryota > Metazoa > Chordata > Mammalia > Artiodactyla > Bovidae > Bison > Bison bison. The sequence continues at coordinate 2,664,725 of NW_011494716.1, read as the reverse complement.
CCCACGCATATGACCTCATTTTGGAAATGGCGACCCAGTCCAGTATTCTTGCCTGGAGAAGCCCACAGACAGAAGGACCTAGCGGGCTGCAGCCCATAGGGTTGCAAAGAGTCGGACACCGCTAAAATGACTGAGCACCTCTTTAAAGGCCCTGACTTCAAATGCAGTCACATCCTGAGGCACGGGGAGAGGGAAGGGGTTAGGATCTGAATTTCAGGGCAACGAATGAGGAACGCTATTCAGCTCACAACCACCACTTCTTGAATCTGTGGTTTTCAGTGCAATTTCAGAAACTCAATTTTATGTGTTCCTTACACTAGGCCACTGCCTTAAACAGAGCAGGAATTCCTCATCCCCCTTCACAAGTGAGGAAATCAAGAGATAAAAGAACTCCCCTATGACTGTACTTCTGGAGAATCATGAAGGTAAAACCAGAACTCACTTAGTCCAAATCTCATCCTGGAGTTTTGGTATGGACACACCCTCGTGGATTTATGAGCTTCCTCTGAAAATCTTTTTACTTTAATAATTCTAAACTTAAATTTCAAGGGTAATCTTTTCAAATTGAACACATGCATTTCCCGTATCACCTGGCTGATTCCCTTAATTAGCTCATCCTACCGCATGCTTGAGCACTTGCAGTGGTGTTTGCAATCTCTTTGGTGCCACGCAGTACAACCTGAACTTGAGCTGATAGGGAAGAAGAGAAGCAGTCATAACACTTCCATGATGAAGGTCAACAGTCAAGGTCAAACCCCATCATTTTGGAGACAGAAAGTGGTGGATGAACAGAATATTCACTTGGCAAACAGTAGTCCAGACAGATCTAACACACGCAGAAAAAATACTCCAGCCATTAGTACCCATTGCACTTTATGAGAAGTGATTCAGTTTCAGCCAAGGAACATCATCCATCACATTAAATTAATGTTGCTAATTTGGATTTTATTGGTTTTATAGGTTTGTTTGTATTCAACTTACAAATTTGTTTTAGCTTTACAGCTGTATAAAAGCAATAAGCATAAGGCATTTATAGGTAGTTTTATGTTTTTGGGCCCCCTTAAGTAATATTAATTTAAGATTAACATTAATATAAAATAATTTAAGTCAACAATGGGGCTCCATGAGAAAATCTTTTCCCATTAAGACCACCATATATATAATGTTTGTGTGCTAAGTTGCTTCAGTCGTGTCTGACTCTTTGCAACCCCATGGACTGTAGTCTGCCAGGTTCCTCTGTCGATGGGATTTCCCAGGCAAGAATACTGGACTGCGTTGCCATTTCCTTCTCCAGGGGAATCTTCCTGATTCAGGGATCAAACCCACATCTCTTAAGTCTCCTGCATTGTCAGGCAGTTTCTTTACCACTAGGGCCACCTGGAAAGCGAGCTTGAGGAATACTGCAGTATATAACATTGTTCTACAGTCCTTGAGCCCCTGGATAAGAATCACTACATGAAATAAAAGGACATGAGCAAAAGGAGGATAGTCCTCAATCTACTGGATTGGCCCAACAGTTCATTGGAGTTTTTCCATTAACATCTTACAGAAAAATTAGAACAAACTTTTCAGCCAGCCCAATGTTTCTGATCTGGTTTGTTCCTTATCCCCTTAATGAATTTGCATTAAGTTCAACACATTGGAGATGCCAGACATTACCTCCTCAATTGCATGTCTTAGACAATGTGCCCTGTCCAACCCCTGGGAGAAGCAGAACCATCATTCATAGTCGATTGGACTAGGGTCAGACAACTGTTCAAATATGGACAAATCAGATTCTCCCTTCTGGGATTTTGGAATCAATGTATTGAAAGACTGAGTCAGTAAGCTGTTGGAAGCCAAGCCAGCAGGTCCTACAGACTCAGAGCAGAGGCCACAATTCAGGAGAAGCCATCAAGGGCTGGTGTGGATGGACGAGTGAGCAGAGAAGGCCAGTCTGTAACGAGATGAGAATGAAGTGGCTGGGCAGAGAGAAGCAGGCCTGGCAGCCTCTACGAGGGGGGCTGAGGCTGGCTGTGCAATCCTGCTGACTTCCCAGAGCCCAGCTACAGGCCCAGGAGATCAGCTAGAGATACAGCTGTCTTCTTTCAGCAAACCCCTCGGACTTGAGCCAGTCTGAGTGGGTTTTTGTCCCTGGTGACCAATGGAAGATAAGAAATGATGGAAGATAGGGGGACTTGGGGTTTCTCTGATGACTCAGATGGTAAAGAATCTGCCTGCAATGCAGTAGACCTGGGTTCGATCTTTGGGTTGGGAAGATCCCCTGGAGAAGGGAATGGCTACCCACTCCAGTATTCTTGCCTAGAGAATCCCCATGGACAGAGGAGCCTGGTGGGCTACAGTCCATGGGGTCGCAAAGAGTTGGACATGACGGAGTGATTAAACACAGCACAGGGGGACTTTCCTGGTGGTCTGGTGGTTAAGACTCTGCACTTCTACGGCAGGGGGAGAAGGTTTGACTCCTAGTTGGGGAACTAAGATCTCACATGCCATGCAGCACAGCCAAAAAAAAAAAAATTTTTTTTAAAGAAAAAAAGAAATGATGGAAGACAGGAAGTGATGTGAAACAGGAAGTGACTGGGAGACAGGAAATGGTAAAACACAGAAAATAATGGATGATTGGAAATAGTGGAAAATAGATTGATCTGATTTCACAGCTTATTCATTTCCCATGAAGTCTGACTTCCTTTGGAGGGATGGCATTGCTGTACTGGGATCAGATACAAAACTCAGAATGCTACCCACAGTTCTTCAGTATTCTTTGCTGACCACCTCCAGATAGAGGTGGGAACAGGTGCTCAACGAGCACCAGCTACCTTGGTAAACAGTTAAGAGGGAAGCAGTATAGTGGTTGAGATTGTGGACTCAGATCCTGGCTGTCACTCACTGTTTCAGGGACACCATCTTGGGCCTCAGTTTCTTTCTGTATAAATTGGAAATAATAATAGAATACCTCACTGGGCTCTGTGAGGATTAATTAAGACAATGCATGCAAAAATGCCCGGCACTGAGCCCAAGAAGCCCCTTGAGGGGTGATAGGGGTTATTTAACAAGGTCTTAGAAAGTAAACAGAAAGTTACTTATCATGAACCAGCAAGACCCACCAGTCTTGATACTTTGCAAAGCTTCTCTATAGCAGAACTTGCCACATTTCCCCCAAACTATTGGGTATTGATTTCCAACGCGAATACCTTAGATGAACTTCATTTATAGCAGCAACTGCTTCAAACTGACCTGAATTGATCAGCTGTAAAGATTTTCCATTAGGCAGAAATTAAGAAAATACATCTTCCAATATCTCAATTAAAACAGCCTCCATTTTGCAAAGGTAGGAGCCGCTGATTTGATTTTCGTGAACAAGCAGATCGATAAGACAGAAGGCCCGGGAGAGGACAACATGCCTCTCTGCACACCTCCTGGAGGCTGGATTCCTTCTTTGCACAAGATACCCAACCCCCCTCCATGGCTGATGGTGAAGCAGGACCCCTCAAAGCACTGAATCCTGCGAGAATAGTGCCAATAACCACTCCACTTGGCCACGTGGGGCTGACGGTTGCCACAGTCCTCTTGAGAGACTGAACAAAGTTGTCTCTTCTTCATTGCCGTCATCGTCATCACCACAGTGAGCTCCCCCAGGGCAGAGATCTGAGTCTGCCTCGTTCAGTGCTGTCCTGTCAGCGTCAACAGCAGTGTCCGGGTGTGGTGGACCAACAGCAGAAAGGGCCTGGGTTCTTTGCCCCTCCCTGTATCCACACCTACGCCCTTTGCCATGTGATTTGTGTTCCTCTCCCTAATGAGGCAGATCTTGCCATCCCTTCCCCTTGGAACTGGGCTGTCCTCCTGACGTGCAGCAGAAGATAAGCAGAAATGATGACGCACCATTCTGAGCCTTGACTTCAGAAGGCTTTACATGCCTCCACGTTCCCTCTTAGTCTCTGTCATCACCAGGAGAAAGACACAACCCAGACGAGCCTGCTGGTCTTACAATCAGGATGAGGGTCACGGGGGGCCAAGTCAGGCTGCCCTGGTCATTCCAGCCGAGGCCACCCAAGATAAGCCAACAGTCAGCCAGCTGACCAACAGACACATAAGTGAGCCTGGGCAAGCTGGCAGGACCTTCCAGCTGACCCGCAGACCTGTGGGCTGAACTAAAGCTTGCTGTTTTAGGTCAACATGTTTTGGGGTAGTTTCTTTGTTTGGGAAAGAAATCACTGATATACTAGCACATCCATATGAATTGATAGAATTAATCTATTAAATGCTGTTAAAATATGTATTAAATACTAGGCACCTGGTTAACTATTAATATATGTTACAGATCCTGACCTGATATAAAATGTTAATATTTTGTTCATCATGAAATCTGTCTCATTAATTTTTATCTGTTTTAAATCTTGCATTAACATATTATTTATCTTGGGACTTCCCTCATAGTCCAGTGGCTAAGATGCTGAGCTCCCAACATGAGCAGGAGCGGGGTGCAGGTTCTATCCCTTGTCAGGGAATTCGATCCCACATGGTGCCACTGAAGACCCCACATGCTGCAGCTGAGACCTGGCACAGCCAAATAAATACAAATAATTTTTTAATTTTAAAAAATACAATTTATCTTGATTACTGATCTCTTCGGTGCCTCCTTAAACTGGGTACCATTCAGGCTACCATATTTTCAGCCCAGATTATCACCACTTATTTCTTATTAAAGATGAATCTATCAAGAAAGTAAGGTCCCAATGAAGCTGGAATAATTTGCGCGACAAAATAAATAATGTGGTATTGGATTATAACTCAAAGCATAAAATTAATATCCACATTGATGTAAATAAACGACTGAATAAGTAAATATGGAAGAATGAATAAGTATCCCATACAGAAGAATCCTAAACAATTATGTAGACACCCACTGCCCTCAAGAAAGGGGATCATCAACCCTGACTCCTTAAGTGTGAACTGACACAGAGACTTCCTTCAAGGGCTACAGCTGGGAAAAGCGGGAAGGACAAACTGCACTGTGGAGACAGCTGACCGACACACCTCAGCCAGGTGACCGAGGCCAACAGCAGCAGCGACAGCCGTGCTGAGAGCTGGCAACCCTTGGTGGCGTCTGATGAGAATGGCGTTTTATCTCCGCGGTCTTCCTCGCCCAAACCCACGGCTCAGTCTAATCATGAGAAACAAATCAGACAAATCCCAACTGAGGGGCAGTCTGCAAGACACCTGATTAGTCCCCCTCAGAACTCTCAAGGTCACTAAAGACAAGGACTGTCTCAAACTCATAGAGACAGAAAGCACACTGGTAGATGCTGGGGCCGGGGGGAGGGGCTGAGGAGGGGGAGCAGGGAGTCGGTGTCAAATGGGGACAGAGTCTCAGTTTAGGAAGGTGAAAAATTCGGGAGACGGACGACGGTGAGAGTCGCACCACAGGGTGAATGTACTTAGTGCCACTAAACTGGACACTTAACTATGGCTCAAATAGCACGTTTTGTATTATGTGACTTTTACCACAATTGAAAAAAAAATGTTTTAAAAAACAAAGACAGCCTGAGGACTGTCTGGTGACTGTCATGGTGCCCTGGAGAGGATCCTGGAACAGTAAACAGGCATGAGTAGGTGATAAGGAAACCTTGGTGAAGTATTTAGTTCAGTTCAGTTGCTCAGTTGTGTCCGACTCTTTGCGACCCCGCAGACTGCAGCACGCCAGACTTCCCTGTCCATCACCAAGTCCCGTGTTAGCTGATGACAGCGCGTCAATACTGGCACATCAACTGTGACAAAGGTGCCATGGTGAGGTAAGGCGTTGACAATGGGCGAAGCGAGTAACAGGATATACGGGCGTGCACTGAGCTATCTTTGCAACATTTCTGTAGATATAAAACTATTCTATTTTTATTTTAAAATTTTAAAAAATAAACCAAGGCCAAGAGAGATTAAGTAAATTGCCCAAAGTCACAGAGCTAACACACGACAAATCTAGGGTTCTAATCCAGGACTGTGTTGGAATCAACATCTATACCCCACAGCTCACCTACGCCCTCTGAGACACTCCCCATGTGACAAAAATAGGGAGGGAGGCAGGGGGAGGAGGAGGAAAGAAGGGATGGATGGAGGGAGGTGGGAAGGAGAAAAGAGAGAATAACAGAGGGAGGGAGCGTGATTGCCATGTATTCGCCAGCTTTTCACTTTTTGATGAAACTGGCCACCCAAAATGCCTTTTGTCTCCTCCTAAATGCATATTCAGCAGCTTTCAGCTGCACCGGGGGTTCTCATCCAGCTGTGCTCACTCTCCTGCAAACTCCCATGAAATCAATAGCACACATCCATCATTTTATCTCCACCACTTAGCGGAAGCAAAAAAACCACTTTGCCAAAGTACCCTCCACCGGACAAGACGTATCACCCCACTGCCATTGCACCCATCCATCTCACATACAATTGTTTAAGTGGTTTGGGGTCCTTTGGAATCAGAGATTTATTCCTGCTTCCCTTACGTTTTATTGGGGAAGGTTTATCATCGATATGAAACTTTAATTCCTCCAAAGCCGTGGATTAATAGACTCATAAACTTTAATACCTGGTGCTTTACACACTTCATTCAGGCTGTACTCCACACAGCTGGGGAGTAACAATTCACTTCAATCTTCTGGTCTCCCCCCACACCAGCAAGATTCTTAGACCTTTAGGGACATAGTTAGATTCACCCTGATAAAGTATTGTGTTGTGTTTAGGAGGCTGAACACTAGAATCAAACCAACATGAGTTCAATTCACTTACTTGCTGTACAACTCCAGGCTAGCTGCTTTACCTCTCTCAGCCTCAGCTTATTCATCTATAAAATGAGAATAATATTTGAAGCTATCTCCCAAGGTTATTAATTGCTCATGGGGTATGTGTGTGTGTGTGTGTGTTTATGTGTGTGTGAAGAGGGATGGAGGAGGGCTAGAGGGAGGGAGGGAGAGAGAGAAAATAATGAAAACCTTACATATGACAAGAAAAATAAAAGCACCCCCTGAGGATCTCTGCAGAGAAAACAAAGAGACCAGAATGCTCACTCCTCTTCACTTTGCACACGTCCTCAAACCGGAGGTTCAAAACTAAGAGCATTTGTGTTCAGCCTCTGCCACTGTTTAAGGTGCAGCTACTAATGCTTCTAGGGACAAGAATAGCTAGTCTGAGCTTCTAAAACCTTTGGGAGCCAGGGCTTAGTCTGAGCTCTGTGTAACTTTCTAATTCCTTTGAAGACAAATTAGAAAAACAAACTGCACTGCTTTTTCACAGCTGACTGTTTCATGACATGGCTCCTCCCTTTTACAGCAATGGCTTCAATAAAACAGCAAAAGAGAACAATAATAATAATAGTCACGTGGATCCATGATATGCAGTGACTCAGATAATACTAAGGATGACTAACCTTTACACCAGTGGCTCTCAACCAGAGGACCTCTGGCCAAGTCTAGAGACATTTCTGGTTGTGGTTGTCATGGCTGGGCAGTGTTACTGGCATCTACTGGGTGGAGGTCAGGGAAGCTGCTAAACACCCGACATGCAGGATGGGCCCCCACTGCTGCTGTGCTTAGTCACTCAGTCGTGTCTGACTCTTTGCAACCTCATGGACTATAGCCTGCCAGGCTCCTCTGTCCATGGGATTCTCCAGGCAAGAATACTGGAGTGGGTTGCCATGCCTTCCTCCAGGGGATCTTCCCAACCCAGAGATCGAACCCAGGTCTCCTGCTTTGCAGGCAGATTCTTTACTGTCTCAGCCACCAAGAAAACCCAAGAATACAGGAGCTGGTAGCCTATCTCTTCCCTAGGGGATCTTTCTGACCCTGGAATCCAACAAGGGTCTCCTGCATTGAAGTGGATTCGTTACCAGCTGAGCTACCAGGGAAGTCCCAGGGTAGAGAACTATTTGGCCCAAGGTGTCAATAATGCTGAGGCTAAGACATTCCAGTTTACACAGATCATTTATGACGTGCCAGGCTGGGTTCTAGGAGCTTTGTGTGGAGTAGCTCATTGTTCACTCTACTCATCAGAGAAACAGAACCAATGCATTAGGCAGAGAGACAAAGACAGACAGACAAAGAAACTTATCACAGCAGTTGGTTCATACAACTAAGGAGGTTGGTAAATGCAAAATCTGTAGGTGGGCCGGTAGTTCAGGAGCCCCACGGAGAGCTTATAGGCCAGTTCAAAGGCCAGTCAGGACTAAAAATCAATGCTGCAGAGGAATTCTGAAAGCTGTCAACTGGAGATTCCCTCTTGCTTGAAGGAGGCTGGTCTCTTGTTCTGTTCAGGTCTTCAGCTGATGGAGGAAGCCCACTCACAGACAGACGGAATCTGCTTTACTCAAGTCCACCTATTTTTCAATGTCAGTCTCATCCTAAGAGGAGCACGGAGAATGTTTGACCAAAAGACAAGTACCCAGGGACCCAGCCAAGCTGACTCATAAAATTAACCGTCATACCCATCTCTAAGGAGGGCAACTCTATAGGTTAACAACCTTGGAAGACTGAACTGACGGCCTCGATTCTTCACCTCCCCCTATGTTCTCACCTTCACTCTGCCTTCACCCTGGGCAGAATGTTCTTCCCTGTCCTGAGTCTGGACTCGACCGTGTCCCTTGCTTTGGCCACTGGTGCCAGGTCCAGAGGTGACAGTGGGCCTTCAGAGGCTCCATGCCTTTCTGCTTCCCTCTTGCATCCTGCCAACTCCATGAGATCAACAGGCCCTGCCTGCTGCACTGATCCCAGCGGGATGAGAAACACAAGTAACAGAGCCACCCATGGACTCACACGCCTGCAGGAAGAAGGACTTGCCCCACACCCAGCCAGGATCATCCGGGGCCCAGGTAACCCACAGCGACGTGAGCTAATGTGATTGCCATTTAAAGCCACCGAGTTCTGGAACGGTCTGTCCTGTTACAATCGCAGAACAGCGAGCTCTGTTTTAGCAACCAGGGAACTGAGGTGCAGAAAGGTTAAGCAGCCAGCCCAAGTCACACAGCTGGCAGGCTCTGGGCCAGGCCCTGTACTGCTGCCTTCCCTCATTTGACCATCATGGATCTTCACAACGGTCCTGATAAGCAGGTGTGTCAGGCCCCTCGCAAAGGGAAAGTGATGAAATACCAGAAGTTTTAGCGACACGTCCTGGGAAGGGTGCAACTGAGCTTTGAACTTCTGTACTTGTGCCCTGATGCCATGTGTTCACCCTCTAAAAGCAAAGGATTAAAAGATAGACAACCTTCTGATTCAGGGGACACTCAACCAGGTCATGACACAGGCTACTGGGCATGATCTCAGCCTCTTACTTACATATCCACTGCCAAGGCATCACTTTTACCTCCGACAGAATCTCTTGGATCCATCCACTCCTCTCTGTGTATGTGACCACCTGGCTCTGAACATCCACCAGCCTGGCCCAGGGCCCTGCCCCTGTTCTATGCCCTCCTGCAACCCCTCTCTTGCTCCTCAATCCATCGTCCACACGACAGCCACAGGGACTATTGAAAATGCATCCCAAAGGCGGCTCTCCCCTGGAGAGTGGGGTAAACCTCGGAGGGCCCACCACTGCTCTTTGGAACAGGGACAGAGTTTCACAAAGCCTACACCCTGGGCCCCCAGCCGCCTCCTCTCATTCCACTCTCCCCTTCACTCTCTCTGTTTTCTCACTTAACAGATATTCCTTGGGTGCCAACAGCACAGTGTGCGGTGCTGGAGACACACGTGTGACGATGACTGAGGGCCCTGCTGTGCTGAAGCTCACAGTCTGCAGGTGAGACAACAGAGGGCGCCCGCCAGCCTTCTCAGCCCAGAACGCGCCGCAGTCCGTCCAGCTGCGGGACCTGTCCATCTGTGGCTTTTCCTGCTTGTACTCACCCCTCATCACCCAGGGCCACGTCTGATCCAAAGGCCCTCTGTTCCCACACTGCCCTTGCACGTCACAGCACAGATCCCAGTGGGTCGTCACACGCTCCGAGGCACGTGGCTGTCTACTGTCTAAATCTCACACTGGATGCTAAGGCTGTGAGAGTGGAAACGCAACTCGTCTCTGCTTCATGACGCATCCCTGGCATTTCAGACACAGTTACACTCAGTATGACTGAGTGGGGTATAGCTGTGAGAGAAATCAGCTGAGTTTACAACAAGATCCCCGAGCTCATGTGCACCTCTGGCTTGAGCTGCTAAGTCGCTTCAGTCGTGTCCAACTCTGTGCGACCCCAGAGACGGCAGCCCACCAGGCTCCCCGTCCCTGGGATTCTCCAGGCAAGAACACTGGAGTGGGTTGCCAT
>NW_011494716.1:2641729-2654340 GCF_000754665.1 Bison bison bison | reverse complement strand
CCAGTGCGTGAAAGTGAAAAGTGAAAGTGAAGTTGCTCGGTCGTGTCCGACTCCTAGCGACCCCATGGACTGCAGCCTACCAAGCTCCTCCGTCCATGGGATTTTCCAGGCAAGAGTACTGGAGTGGGGTGCCATCACCTGAGAGGAACAAGCAAAGACAGAGTTCCCATGACCTTAGGGACCTGGCAGAACCCCCAGACTGTAAGTTGCCATAGGAACTGCTCCGAGTCTGCTTGCCCACAAAGAACACAATCCCACCAGATGTCAGAGGTCTGGTTGGCTCTCAACTTCTGCCAACCTGACTCTGCTCAACACGCTTTGAGGTGGCCTGTCATCCTCACCTCTTGAGAGCCATACTGTGCACTCCCCTGCCCTTGAGTGTGGGCAAGACCTGTGATTTTCTTTAAGTGAATAGAATATGGCAAAGGTAATTGTTGTTAGTTTCTAAGTTGTGTTCAACTCGTTGTGACCCCATAGACTGCAGCACACCAGGCTTCCATGCGTCCTTCACTATCTCCCAGAGTTTGCTCAAACTCATGTCCATTGAATCAGTGAAGCTGTCTAACCATCTCATCCTCTGTCATCCCCTTCTCCTCCCACCTTCAATTTTTCCCAGCATCAGTGTCTTTTCCAATGAGTCAGCTCTTCGCATCAGGTGGCCAAAGTATTGGAGCTTCAGCTTTAGCATCAGACCTTCCAGTGAATATTCAGGGTTGATTTCCTTTAGGATTGACTGGTTTGATCTGCTTGCTGTCTAAGGGATTCTCAAGAGTCTTTGCCAACACTACACTTTGAAAGTATCAGGGTGATTACACTACATGAAAACTGCAATGTCCACCTTCTGGAAACTCTCTCACCCTTTGCTGGCTTTGATGAAGCAAGTGGCCATGTTGGGGTGAGGAGACCCACAAAGCAAAGAATGGTGGGTGGCTTTTGAACAGAACTGGGGCTCCAGGACTCAGAGCAACAAGGGGTAGGATTCCTCCCAGTTGAGCCTCAGATGAGACCTCAGCCCTGGCTGACACCTTGATTGCTGCCTATATGGTTTAGAAGCAGAGGATCTAGCTAAGACCTGCCCAGAGTCCCGACTCACAGATGCAGTGAGATAATAAATATTTTATATGTGGGACTTCCCTGGTGGTCCAGAGGCCAAGACTGCATTTCCAATGCAAGGGGCCTGGGGTTCGATCCATGGTCAGGGAACTGGATCCCACAAACCATACCTAAAGATCCCACATGCCACAACAGAGATCAAAGATCCCTCAACTAAGATCCAGCACAGCCAAATAAATAATAAACATTTTTTTAAAGAAGAAGATAAATGTGTTGTATCAAGCTGCTAAGTTTGTATAATTCTATGGAGCAATGGAAAATGAACACACTGACTTGGGCTGACTCACCCACTTCTTTCCCATCCCGATGGGACATGAGCACACGGAAAAAGCTGTGCTAGCTCCTTAGGGGCTACGATGACAAGTCACCACAAACCAGATGGCCCCAAACAGCAGAAACCCTCTCTCTCACAGTTGTGAATAGCCAATGACTGGAATCAAGGTGTCAGCAAGGCCCTCCAAAGGCTCTAGGAAGACTCCTCACCTCTTCCTGTCTCCTGGTGGCTGCGAGTAACCCCTGGCATTCCCTGGTTTGCAGATGCAGCTCTCAAATCTGCCTCCATCCTTGCATGGCCTTCTTCCCTATGTCTGTGTGCGTGTGTCCAGATTTCCTCCTCTTATAAGGACACCAGTCACTGGAGTAGTCATTTGAGTCATTTTCTGGCACAGAGGTCCTACAAGACCCCTCAGTCATGTCCGACCCTTTGCAACCCCATGGATAGTAGCCTGCCAGGCTCTTCTGCCCGTGGGATTCTCCAGGCAAGAATACTGGAGTGGGTTGCATTTCCTTCTCCAGCGGATCTTCTCAACCCAGGGATCAAACCCATGTCTCTTGCATCTCCTGCATTGGCAGACGGGTTCTTTACTACTAGCGCCACCTGGGAAGTCCACTGGAGTAGGGCAAACCCCAATCCAGCGTGATTTCATCTTAACTTGATTACATCTACAAAGACCCCATTTCCAAATAAGGTCACTTCCACAGGTACCGGGGGTTAGGACTTCAACACACCATTGTTGGGAGGGCGGGTGGATACGACTCAATGCACAGGAAATGCCGCCTTCATATCCAGAAAACAGAGCAGGTGGGTCTCTGCCACCTCCAGCCTCTTGGAAAATTGCCCATTCAGCCCGATGTCCACCAACATCTGGTTCATTCGTTCACCCCATGCTTACTGAACACCCACACATGCTCCCCACGGCAGAGAAACCGGAGGGAACAAAGGCGAGAAAACCTCTGCTCTCGTGGAGCTCACATGTTGCTGAGGGAAGAAAGACAGATGATCGACACCAACAAATAAGGAGATGGTTTCCAGTCATGGCAAAGCATTCCAAAAATAAGAGCAGCAATTGTAGCAGGACAATTACCTCCACGCCAGGCATTGTTCTAAACACTTGACGTGAACATGTGCCCTTCGTCCTCACCACAAGCCCGTGAAGTAGCTTCTGTTCAATTCCATTTTTAAAGGTGGGGAAACCGAGGCACAGAAAGGTTGCACACAACTTATAGCAGAACCTGGATTCGAACCCAGGTTGTGCTGAGCCCCAGGGACCCCCTATGAGGAAAACAAAATGCTGGGGGAAAGAATAGGACTCTAGATCTGGTGGTCTCTGGAAGGGGACTTTTGAGTCAAGGCTTGAGCGAACAGTAGGGCAGACGCCTGATAGTAGCAGATGAAAGAGGGACCATAAAGGGGGGTGTGAAGATGGCAAAAGAAGGGTTCACGCCCATTCTGAATGGGATGACGTCCTCCCAAACAGGACAGCTTCTGAAGCATCCATCGGCCACATCCGATAGAATCAAGATTGGTAGGGGCTCAGATGGTGAAGAATCTCCCCGCAATACAGGAGACTTGTGTTCAGTCCTTGGGTCAGGAAGATACCTGGAGAAGGGAATGGCAACCCACTCCAGAATTCTTGCCTGGAGAATCCCACGGACAGAGGAGCCCGGTGGGCTACAGTCCAAGGCGGGGGTCCCAAAGAGTCAGACACGACTGAGCAGCTAACACTTTCTTTACAGCACATTAAGGAAGGGTTTCTTAGAGAGCAGGTGCTGCCTCCCCCAGGGACACTGTGATCACTGGGTTCCCTTCTCGCTGACTCATCTCCGTCCTAAAGCCTACCTTTCCAGGCTTGGCTCAGGCCAGCCCCACTGCCAGGGGTGATTAATAGGTTTAATTTATCTTTACATTCCGTGGAGCTGAGCTAGGCCGACAATGCCTCTGGAATGGTGTGTGAGTAATCAGTGGGCAAGCAGAAGCCTCTGCATCCTTATTTATATTCATGTTACTCTGGGGACATTTCTAATTTGTTTGTTTTTCTCTGATCTGGCTTCACCCACCTAGACTCGGATGACTGGGAAGAGACCAGAGAAGGGAAGGTCCAGGAGACCAGGAGACAAAGGAAGAGAGGCTGAGTCCATGAGGACAGAGGACAGAGGCAGGAAGCGACTGGACGAGGGCCTGTCAACCCTCCATCTCTGTGCCCACCAGCTGCTGGCACTGTATTCATCCACACATGGTCCCAGCCTGTCGTTGGTACAGGGGCCCAGCTGAACACCGGGAGGGGCTGACAAGAGGACTTTGGGGTCCTGCCTTCACAGGGCTCCCGGCAGGCAGAAGAGATGCACATGTTGAGGATGTCAAAGCCCAGCCGGCCCACTGATGGGTTCAAGGCAGCACAGGCTCAAAGTCAAGGGCAGGGCTCCTCATTCTCATTACTGGTAGGGGTTTCTGGATCCAGGACCCTCAGAGCCAGCCTGAAATCTGGGCAATGTCATCTCTCCTCCCAGGACCGGAATGCACCCAGCTCAGGGAATCGTGACCAGGCAGAGCCGGGAGAGAGGGTAAGAGAAGGTCTCCAGCACAGGGAGGGTGAGGCTGCGCCTGGGTTTGCCGGCTGATGCGTCCTGGCTGCGCGAGGCTTCGGCCCCTCCTAACACACCCCCACAGGGGATCCCCAACCAGCCCTGCAAAAGCCACAGGCTTCCAAAGTGTGCTGGGCGGGGTTTCCTTCGCTCTCACCCCTCATGTGAGACAGATGTCTGTCATGCAGTCAGGGCTGACAAGGAGACAGAAACCTTCTCAGCAAAGTGAGAGGCAGGAGCCCACACAGACGAGGTGGCTCTCAGCGCAGAGCCTGGGTCTGTCTGTGCTCAGACTGGTCCCCAGAGCTAGGCCTCGATGAGGGCAAGCAAGGCAGCAGAAGAGGTACTGTGGGGGGGTGGGGGCTGGGAGTCGGGAGGGGGTGTCTCGCCCACACACACATATCACACCTAGAATCTCAGACTGCAAAAGTTGCTCAGGGACCAGCCAGGTGGATTAAACCCAACCCAGACCCTCCCCGACTCTGTGGAAACATGTAGCTGGGATCCGAAATAAAAGACGGCACATTACCAGGATCCTGTGAGCAGCGATTGAAGTCAAACCAGACAGCAGCCAGCTGGGCAGGGCAACCAGAGGCTCTAGACAATGGTGTCTGCCACCTGGGGTTCAAGGTTATCCGAGGACCGTTGAGTTAAATGTGAAGACGAGAAATTCCAGGTTTTACCTAGGGGGTGGTTGCGGAAGGTGTGGGATAGGAGGTTTACACAGCCTTGCAAACATCAATTCCTCATTTCTTCCTTTTTGGCCATAGCTTTATTGAGATATGATTCACCAACCACCCAGTTCACCCATTTAAGCGTACAAGTCAGCAGTTTTTAATCTATTCCTGGGTCATACGACCACCACCACAATTAGAACAGTGTCACACTATTATCTTCAGGAGGTAGAGGGCCTGTGCCATTCCCACCAAGCAAGCTGGGCAGCACACAATAGCAGACAACCTCCTGGGGTGATGACAGTGTTCTAACTGTGGTGGTTAGATTGACTGTGGTGGTCGCACAACTTTTTGATTGCACCCGAGAGGATCTCCCTACCCTTAGCTATCACCTTCCAAATGCACCAATATTCCCAGCCTCTGCTGCTGAGTCGCTTCAGTCGTGTCCGACTCTGTGTGACCCCAAAGACAGCAGCCCACCAGGCTCCCCCGTCCCTGGGATTCTCCAGGCAAGAACACTAGAGTGGGTTGCCATTTCCCTCTCCAATGCATGAAAGTGAAAAGTGAAAGTGAAGTTGCTCAGTCATGTCCGACTCAGCAACCCCATGGACTGCAGCCTACCAGGCTCCTCCATCCATGAGATTCTCCCGGCAAGAGTACTGGAGTGGGTCGCCAATGCCTTCTTCTCCCAGCCTCTGGCAACCACTAATTTACTTGTAGCTTCTGTGGATTTGCTCAGGCTGGATATTTTAAAGAAATGGCCTCCTTCCTTTGCTGGGGGTCAGCATGAGTTCTGCAGCCAGAAAGTCTGGCTTCAGCCCAGATCCGACCTTGCCACTCATGGCCTGGTCATGCTTCTGTCCTCCTAAGCTTCAGCCTCCTCACTGAAAGTGGAGCCAAGCGCTGGTCCTCACTCATCACGTGGCAGGGAGGAGTACAAAAGTTAACATCCACCATGGTGTCTGCACCCTGCGGGTGCTCAGCAAATGAGAGACACACATCTGCTCTTGTGTGTCTGCCCAGCTTGCTCGATGGAAACGGCACAGGCCCCCTTCACCACCTCATGGTGATAAAAGATAGAGTGCTAAGTTACACAAAAATACAAAGGTTCACACATGGTGGTCAATCCAAGCCTCAATGAATGGGGCCTGTGGAGGACTGTGCCGACGTGGACGGTGAGTCTGGCCAAATTTACGGTCACAGCAGTCAGGACCACTGGTCTCACTGTAGGAAACTGTCTCTATGTGGCCTGAAGACAGAAGCCAAGGGCAGCCTTGTTATCCAGGAGCTGGGGCCAGGCTGGGCAGGCTCCACTGAGCAGAGACGGAGGCCCAGCAGGCTCCTGGCAGGCCCCAGCTCGCTGGGCAGCTGTAGGTCCTGGGAGGTTGCCTGCTGCATGGTCCAGGCCCCCAGGGCCCAGGGTGGGTGGGTAGGGGGGTGGGAATAATCAGGTTACATGCTCAGGGGACGCTGCTGCTCTTGGCAGAGCCACAAATTGAGTTTGAAATGAGTAATCGGGAGCCAAGCTTCTTGTGCTGTGAGCGACAAGGCCTGGCTGGCAGGTTTCCTCCATGCCAAGCCCTCTGGACAGGAGGAGGGGGCTGGGGAGACAGCCCCAAACCAGCTCCGGGGGTAACAGGTAAGCCATTTCCCCTCCGTGTCCTAGGGGGCAGGGCAGGGGCAGCTGACACCCAACCAAAAAGGAAGGAGGTCCTTTCTTTCTTTCTTTTTAAATTTTATGTTACATATATTTTGTTGTTGTTGTCTAGACACTAAGTCGTGTCAGACTCTTTTGTGATCCTATAGACTGTAGCCTGTCCATGGGATTTCCCAGGCAAGAATACCAGAGTGGGTTTCCGTTTCCTCCTCCACGGCATCTTCCTGACCCAGGGACGGAACCCAGGTCTTCTTCATTGGCAGGGGGGGTCTTTACTATTTAGCCACCCGGGAAGCCCCAGGAGGTCATTTCTATGAAATGTCTCCTGCTGCTGCTGCTACGTCGCTTCAGTCATGTCCGACTGTATGCGACCCCAGAGATGGCAGCCCGCCAGGCTCCCCCGTCCCTGGGACTCTCCAGGCAAGAACACTGGAGTGGGTTGCCATTTCCTTCTCCAATGCATGAAAGTGAAAGTGAAGTCGCTCAGTCGTGTCCGGCGCTTAGCGACCCCATGGACTGCAGCCTTCCAAGCTCCTCTGTCCATGGGATTTTCAGGCAAGAGTACAGGAGTGGGTTGCCATTGCCTTCTCCGATGAAATGTCCAGGAGAGGCAAATCCAGAAACAGAAAGTAGATTAGTGGCTGCTGGGGGGTCGTGGGGGTGGGGCAGGGTGGGAGGACTGGGGTTTGATAGCTAAAGGGTATGTTTCTCTTTTGGGGGGTGATGAGAATGCTCTAAAACTGATTGAGGCGGTGTTTGCACAACTGTGTACACTTGAAACCACAGACTTGCACACTTTGAGTGGGTGAAGTGTGTATAACATCTCAGCTCAGTGATACCTTCAGAGACCCATGCACTTCTCTTCCTCAGTCATGTCTGACTCTTTGGGACCCCAGAGACTGTAGCCCACCAGGCTCCTCTGTCCATGGGATTTCCCAGGCAAGAATACTGGAGTGGGTTGCCATTTCCTGCTTCAATGAAATGTATAAGATGTGAATTAAATCTCAACGTTGTTACAAAACGAGACAGTTTTTTGGGGGGGTGGGGAGGGGTGGGGGATGAAGAATGACTTCCCAAAGGCAGGCTGCTTTGTCCATAAAACCAAAGGTCTTCTCAGATCCTCCCATAAGAACAAAAATGAGAGCTAAGATGCAGGCGGTATATCTCACAGAGGAGAAAACTAAAGCACAGAGAGGTTAATTCTCTTGCCCAAAGTCACACAGAAACAAACGGCAGTCAAGCCCGTCCCCTGCCCACCCAGAAAGAGGCCTGCACCCTAACCACTGGGCTGCCTTGCCTCTGGATGGCATCACTGACTCAATGGACGTGCGTTTGAGCAAACTCCGGGAGTTGGTAATGGGCAGGGAAGCCAGGTGTGCTGCAGTCCACAGGGTTGCAAAGAATCGGACACGACTGAGCGACTGTACTGAACTGTCTTGCCTCTGAGCGATAAGCACCTTAGGCACTTGCCTGGGGCACCGGGGAAAGAGGAGACAACACCGTGGAGGAGAGGCATGTATTTGACACCTCTGAATAGAAGAATCAAAGCGCCCGTCAGGGGCAAGAACAGAACTTGGCTGCATCAGTATACACTGCAGTGGGGAGTCGGTCTTTTCTGGGACTGGGTCTGTGAAGGTGTTGATCCAGCTCAGCATCTGTGCCCTGGTGTCCCTGCTCTGGCCGTCTCTCAGGGTCCCCCGGGGACAGGGGGGCAGGGGGCACCTGGAGCCAACAGGAGTCGATCTGATAAAGACCCGATTCGCGGGGCAGGCTCCGGCGCGGCAGAGTCCGCACACATCTGCAGAAAAGACTCTAACTCAATAGAGAAATCTGTTAATGCGGCTGCCGCCAGCCTGCACCCCCTCAGCTCCCAGTCTAACCACTGTGGTGATAACAGAGGCTGGAGACCACAGGGTCCTGATTACATCTCCTCCCCTCTCGCTGCCCTAAAGAGATAGGCTTTGTCGGGCTTCTGCTGCCACCTACAGCAGCTGCCACAAAAGGCAGGTCTCCAGCCAGACCTGGAGAAGCAGAGCACGGTGGTTCAGGGGAGAAGTAGGGCGCCAGGGGCCGAAGCCTGAGATCTGATACCCAAGTCCTCCCCATGGTCTCGGGCCGGTCTGGGGAAGAACACTCAGCAGCCTCTCGCATCCTCCTCTGGAGAGGCCCCACCCACCGGGACACACCACCCAGAAGGAGGACCAGCCTCTCTTCTCTCCCTGAGGTTGTTCTGATCTTTCTGAACGGATCAACCATCCTCTGCACCACCTTATTCACCCCCTCCTCCAAGAAGTCCCTCTGGACTCCTTCCCATGGTTTAACTAAGCCCACAGCTCCCTTCTGCCTGCCCCACTGATCAGTCTGCACTATAGCTCCTTACCTGCCTGTACCCCCCACAACAATGATAACTGTCAGACTGACCTTCACTAAGCACTGACCATGTTACTACTTCCCATGTTTAGAGATTTGCACACACCTTCTCAGTTAATACTTCAGCAACTCAGGAAGGAGATGCCACCGTTGCCCTCATTTCGCAGGTCAGAAAACTGATGCTCTGAGAGCTTAAGTAACTTAACCAAAGCCAGCTTGAGGTCTGACTACAGCCCCATCGGCTTCCAGAGAAAACCCTCTTAACGCAGGAGTCTCTCTGCCTACCCGCCACCTCCCACCCTCCACCAACCCTTTCATTTGATGGGCAGGGTGACCATATAGTTCATCTGCTATTAATTGATTTAGAAACTTGGGAGCCTGCTTGGCTGGGAAGTGAATAATCATGTTTTCTTTTATAGGGCTCATGTAATGCTGAAAGCAGTTGCTGTAAAAAAAAATATATTAAAAATTATGATGTCTGGTCACTGCAAGACATCTCTGGGGCATAACTTCTCTTAGTCACACATTCCTTGTCCTTACAGTCTGCTTCACTGGGATTTGGGGAGGATGAGAGGTAAAATGGAGCCAAAATTGCAATCCTAAAGGCAATGCAGAATTATGGATGGAAGCTGTCTTTAGGGAGACCAGCAAGCTGGTGAATCAACTGTGTGGTGAAGAAGTTACCATCCCAGGAGTTTATGGAATTGACACCGACAGGACTGCTTTGCCCTAATGGGACCAGACCTGGAGCCTCCAAAGGTGGCTCCACATTCGAAGGAGCACTGGCTGAGGAGGGTGTTCCCTGAGAGGTGCCCAGGGTAGGAGAGAACTCTGAGTCAGGAGGTATCATACATTAAGAGTCAAAAAACATGGGGGAAACCTAAGAGCTGCCTACAAACATTTGAAGGGTTGACCCTTGTACAGGGTAGACTAATCTGTTCTCCCCGAGGGCAGACCCGGGAGAATTTGAGGGTAGGAAGAGGGAAAAGTGAGACAGCGGGAGACTCGTGCCTGGCACGTGATAGGCACACAATAAATATTTGCTGATGGAGGGAAAAGAAATGATGGGGGGTCCATTTTGGAGTCAGAGAATTCTGGGTTCCAATCTTTATCCTACCCTAACTGTGGGGTCTCGGTCAAGGGATCTAGCTTCTCTAAGCCTCCTTTTGTCCTTCTAAAAAGTGGGAGTGAAAGAATCAGTGCAGAGTTAACTTTCAAACCTGGACTGAGCAATCAGCAGGTATTACCAAGTAGAAGGAAGGGGGAAATCTGGGACCTGGGTAGGAAGAGTCCAACAGACGGGGAAGGGGGGCCATGCTGTCTGTGCCAGGACAGGCTGACCAGCCACAGGACAGACACTTGAGCACCTCTTCCTGCACAGCACTGGGTACAGGCACAGCAGGATGACATACATGAGGTAATGTCTGGTTCTACCCTCCAAGGGCGCATGATCTAGAACAGAAGATGCAGCGTGAGCTGGTTGAAATGTCAGAAGACAGAACAGAGCCAGACGGGGCTGCCAGCATCAGAACCAAGATGCTGCTTGTGAGAAGTCAGACTCCTGGGACCCGGGAAGACCCAGCGAATCAGAGGCCGCTGCAGGACAAGGTTCTGGAGACTGCATTTCATCCAGCTGACCTGGAGCCATTTAGCCACTCCACCCCTGAGAACCACTGACTTAGTGCTTTCTGAAAAAGGGCACAGGAGCTGGGGGTGAGGTCAGCAGACCAGCAGCAGCCAGAGAATTCATAGAGGAAAAATCGTGGGTCCCATCCTAAGAACCCAGGGATGAGAACAGGTGGAGAGGAAGTGCTGAGCAACATGGAGGGTGGGAGCAGGAGACTCAGCCCCACATTGGGATATTGCGCATCATAGGTAGGGACCATCAGGCAGAAAGAAGGTTTCTTCTGGGAAATAAGCCACCATCAAGCTGGATGTATGACTGTCCATCTCTCAACATGCCCACCTCTCTCCATCCCCACCACCAGTAGCCTGGTCCAAGGTACCATCGTTTCATCTCCAGCCTGAACAAAAGCCACAGCCTCCTCCATGGAACCACAGCCTCCGCCGAGGTACCAAGACTTCCCTCCACCCTACATCATCCTCACAGTAGCCAGCATGACCTTCTAAAAACACACACTAAACTGAGCACTAAACTAGCACTCATACACCATGGGGCTTCCCAGGTGGCTCCAGTGGTGGAGAACCCACCAGCCAATGCAAGAGACTCGAGAGAAGTAGGTTTGATCCCCGGTTCGGGAAGACCCCCCTGGAGGAGATGGCAACACATCCAGTATTGTTGCCTGGAAAATTCCATGGACAGAAGAGCCTGGCAGGCTACCGTCCACCAGGTCGCAGAGAGTCTGACATGACATAATACACACAGAGTGCATACACCACTTAATTAAATGTCCCCAACCCACACTCTCAGAATAAAATGCAGTCCCTTTAATAAGACCTCCAGTGCCCTCCAGGGCCTGGCCTCTGCCTGCTTCCCCCCAACCCTTACTCACCCCAGCTACTCTGAGGTCCTTTCTATCGCTCAAAAGGGCCAGCTGGCCCCCATCTTCCAGCCTTTGCACCAGCTTTTCCTTCTTCCACAAATATTCTTTCCTCCTCTCTCTCTTTGACGGGTTCCTCCTGATCTTTCAGGTGTCATTTCAAACGTCACCTCCTCAGAGATGCTCTCCTCAAAGCCAACCCACCTAGAGCGTCCTCCCCCTAAATTCCTATTTCATCACCCTGTTCCTGTGGGGCAATGATCAGAATCTGTAAATTCTCCTGCCCAAATCTGTTTCTTCATTGCCTGTCTCCCCAGCTGTATTGCAAGTTCCAGAAGGGGAGGAGAAATCTGTCTCGGTCACCATTGGATTTCCAGCACCCGGAACACACAATGCGTGGATGAGGCTTAACAAGCATTTTCTGAATCCATAAAAGATGCATCAGCCATAGGAGGCCTTGAATGCCAAGCTAAGGAGTACAGCGATGTGCCAACAGCTTCACAGAAGGAGTAATACCCAGCGTGATGAAAAGAAAAGCTTGTGTTATCTGAGAAAACCCTCCAGAGGATTTCTAAGATAATAATAGCAAAGTAAATTTCAGGAGTGAATCTAAATTCACCAACCCTGATGAAAGCTGAAAATTACTATCCCAGCTGGTGGAAATGTCAATTCAAACTTCATTTATAAAACCATTTCAGGCTCTGATTGCTAAATTATTATTTCATATGAGAATAAGCATTGTCTGGACAAAAAGTGATGGCAAAAAGAAAAAAAAAATTCAATTTAGTCAACATCCCCCTCTCCTCCCCAAAATAATATATTTTAACATTAAAAGTTACTCCAGATAATTGCAGATATAAATATCACTTAGTGCAGATGTTGTGTATAAAATGTAATTATTACTCATGGAAAATCAATGGTGGCAAATGATAAAATCCATGATCTGGGTCTTTCTACTGGGCAGAAATGTATTAGTGCTTTGGCTGTGGTTTATGCACTTTTTAATTGAAAGTGATCTCTAACTAGAAAAGAATCGCAACACGGGCATGGAGCAGCCGGTTGCAAATAAAGATGCAATGACCATCAAACTCTCCAGCAATGGAGGGAGTTCAAAGAAGGAGTCATTTCCCCACAAGGCAGCCCCTGCTTCCTCTCACTTGTTTGCTGAGTGCTTGCTCTGGGCCCACCCCGTGGTCAACAGCCATAAACCAGACAGATGAGGTTCCTCCTGATGGACATGTGCGAACAATGAGATGAGACACCGACAGACTGAGACATAGGAGACGAAGGTACTAAACAGGGGGCTGGAATGCAGTGTGACCACAGAGGCCGCTCTCGGCTGGTGGGAAGGCCGCTCAGAGACGGGAACATGTAAGACCAGACCAAGTGGTGAGGAGGAGCCAGACGTGGGAAGACAGGGCTGGGGGCGGGGGG
>NW_011494716.1:2638870-2641629 GCF_000754665.1 Bison bison bison | reverse complement strand
CAAGAAAAGGCAACAGCGAGAATGCCTGGGAGACGATCAGTACGATCAGTACGTTTGCAGCATAAAGAACAAGGGCTGGAGAGGGTGCCATCCGGAGTCATATCTGCTACTGGAGCTTTCAATCACCTTGATTCCCCCAGCTTCATCTCTGAGCTCCCTCAGCTGGTCCACCTCAGATGCTCAGCAAGCAAAAGCTGTTGGGCACCTGCAATGAACTGAACACTTGTGTCTCCTCCAGAATTCATACGTTGGAACGCTAACCCCAAAGGCAACGGTATCATGAGGTGGGGCCTTTGGGAAGTGGTTAGGTCATGAGGGTGGAGTCCTCATGAATGGGATTAGTGCCCTTATAGATGAGACCCCAGAGAGCTCCTTCATCCCTTTCGTCCCGTGAGGACCCAGCAAGAAGACAGCTGTCTCTGAACCAGGAAGCAGACCCCCATCAGAAACCAAGGCTGGCAAGCACTATGACCTCGGACTTTCAGCCCCCAGAACTGTGGGAAATAAATGTCTGTTTCTCACAAGCCACTCAGTCTATGGTGTTTTTGTTAGAGCAGCCAAACAAACTAAGACAGGACCTGAACCCTAATTTCACCTTGATCCCTCTGCACCCTTTTCTACTATTCAGTATCCCCATGACACCCGTGCACACAGCCCACCAACTGCCAGGTGGATGTGGCCCTCCTGTCACTGGCCCAGAGGCCCCAGGAACACACTGTCTCCAAGAGACCCTAGAGGAGTGGGGGGAAGAGGGAGCATGGCAAAACCCCCTAGTCCACTTCTCCCCTCACCCTACTGACGCAGCACCTGCCATCAGCTGCCCAGCTCCCCCATGCCCACCAAAGCAGGGACTCAGAGTCAGATCTGGGTCCACAGATGCCCCTGGAGTAATTCATTATTGCCAGATTCCGAGCATGCAGGGGAAAGCAGTGATACAAGTCCTTCCTTCTCTTGTGCAGTCACTGACACGAGGGGGGTCAGGGTCTGACAACCCTCCTTTGACACAAAAGTCAAGTGTCTGCTCCAGGTCGTGCAGTCTGCAGATTCTATGGCAAGTGTGCTTAGTCACTCAGTCAGGTCCTTGTAGCCCCCTGGAACGGAGCCCTCCAAGCTCCTCTCTTCGTGGGAGTTTCCAGACAAGAATACTGGAGTGGGTTGCCATTTCCTCCCCCTGGGGATCTTCCCAACCCAGGATAAAACCCACGACTACTGGTGGATTCTTTTCTGCTGAGTCATCAGGGAAGCCCCTCTAATGCAAGACTGGAATCCAAATGTCTGGATTTGAGGAACAAGGTCCACCAAAGAGATGGCATCAACTGTTTGGGAAGAGAGCACAGTAAGAGTTCAGACTCATCTTCCTTAAGACACCAAGGCACACAAGCAAGGACGAGGGTTGTTCACTCAGTCGTGTCTGACTCTTTGCGACCTCATGGACCACAGCACACCAGGCTTCCCTGTCCTTCACCATCTCCCGGAGCTGGCTCAAACACATCCATTGAGTCGGTGATGCCATCCAACCATCTCATCCTCTGTCGTCCCCTTCTCCTCCCACCTTCAATCTTTCCCAGCATCAGGGTCTTTTCCAATGAGTCAGTTCTTCACATCAGGTAGCCAAGTACTGGAGCTTCCGTTTCAGCATCAGTCCTTCCAATGAATATTCAGGACTGATTTCTTTTAGGATTGACTGATTTGATCTCCTTGCAACCTAAGGGACTCTCAAGAGTCTTCTCCAATACCACAGTTCAACACCACAGTCCAAAAGCATCAAGTCTTTGCCACTCAGCCTTCTTTACAGTCCAACTCTCACATAGGATCAAAGAGAACAAAATATATGTCATTGCACGGGGACCTCCATTCCTATTCCATCGTGAAGTAAATCACCATATTCCAAAGTCTTCACAAAGCCCCACAAGAAGGTTGTTTATCTCTGCCTTTCCAAAATCCTTTTCTTTTCCCTTTCTTTCCTCTTCTGCTGTCCCTTTCAGAACAGCCACAAATGAGACAGGGTGATTAATTTCTTATTTTGGCTACTGTTGCAGAAATACCTTCAAACCCTGATGCAAAAAGGAAAGATTTAATCAGTCTCTAGTGTGGCAGCCTCCTGTCTTTGAGATCATCTCTGATGGGAGGCAAAGAAGAAGTTTTCAAGCATTAAACTTTAATGAGAAGAGCAGGCAAACATATTGCTGTGTCAACACCCAGCTTGGCCTCATTGGGGAGAAACCTGCGCTAGTCCATCAATCTCCCCAGATTGGTATTGTCATCACTCTCAGCTCTTATTACATTTGCCAAATCTGGGTGTGCATGGAAAATACTCTGTTAAATCAATCAGCGCCAGGGAACGCCAATGGGAGTGGGAACTTTGCAAAGTTTTGCCAGGCTGATGGAGACAAGGGATTTTTTTTTTTATGCTTCAAAATGGAAGTTAATTCTTTTGAGTTCTAAGTCACATCTTAGCTTTCAGATGGTTTTTATTGCAGCAGGAGAAAAAGCAAGGAGAGAGCAGAAGGTTTCTCTTGAGGAAGAAGATCAGGATGAGCGAAAGCTATATAGGTCTTGGGGATCTGAGTTTCTAGGATTATCTAGGCTAGTATTAACAGTCAGCAGTCTTTTCTGTAAAGGGCTAGGCAGTCCCTATTACATCTTTCAACTCTGCTCTTATACCATGAAAGCAGCCACAGTTAGTTAGTTCAGTCACTCAGTCGTGTCCGACTCTTTGCGACCCCATGAATCGCAGCACGCCAGGCCTCCCTGTCCAT
>NW_011494716.1:2637263-2638770 GCF_000754665.1 Bison bison bison | reverse complement strand
CACAGTTAGTTAGTTCAGTCACTCAGTCGTGTCCGACTCTTTGCGACCCCATGAATCGCAGCACGCCAGGCCTCCCTGTCCATCACCAACTCCCGGGGTCCACCCAAACCCATGTTCATTGTGTCGGTGATCCCATCCAACCATCTCATCCTCTGTTGTCCCCTTCTCCTCCTGCCTTCAATCTTTCCCAGCATCAGGGTCTTTTCAAATGAGTCAACTCTTTGCATCAGGTGGTCAAAGTATTGGAGTTTCAGCTTCAACATCAGTCCTTCCAATGAACACCCAGGACTGATCTCCTTTAGGATGGACTAGTTGGATCTCCTTGAAGTCCAAAGGACTCTCAAGAGTCTTCTCCAACACCACAGTTCAAAAGCATCAATTCTTCAGTGCTCAGCTTTCTTCACAGTCCAACTCTCACATCCATAAATGACCACAGGAAAAACCATAGCCTTGACTAGATGGACTTTTGTTGGCAAAGTAATGTCTCTGCTTTTCAATATGCTATCTAGGTTGGTCATAACTTTCCTTCCAAGGAGTAAGCATTTTTTAATTTCATGGCTGCAATCACCATCCGCAGTGATTTTGGAGCTCAAAAAAATAAAATCTGACGCTGTTTCCATGTTTCCCCACCTATTTCCCATGAAGTGATGGGACCAGATGCCATGATCTTCATTTTCTGAATGTTGAGCTTTAAGCCAACTTTTTCACTCTCCTCTTTCACCTTCATCAAGAGGCTTTTTTAGTTCCTCTTCACTTTCTGCCATAAGGGTGGTGTCATCTGCATATCTGAGGTTATTGATATTTCTCCCGGCAATCTTGATTCCAGCTTGTGCTTCTTCCAGCCCAGCGTTTCTCATGATGTACTCTGCATAGAAGTTAAATAAGCAGGGTGACAATATACAGCCTTGACGTACTCCTTTTCCTATTTAGAATCAGTCTGTTGTTCCATGTCCAGTTCTAACTGTTGCTTCCTGACCTGCATATAGGTTTCTCAAGAGGTAGGTCAGGTGGTCTGGTATTCCCATCTCTTTCAGAATTTTCCACAGTTTATTGTGATCCACACAGTCAAAGGCTTTGGCATAGTCATAAAGCAGAAATAGATGTTTTTCTGGAACTCTCTTGCTTTTTTGATGATCCAGCGAATGTTGACAATTTGATCTCTGGTTCCTCTGCCTTTTCTAAAACCAGCTTGAATATCTGGAAGTTCACAGTTCACATATTGCTGAAGCCTGGCTTGGAGAATTTTGAGCATTATTTTACTAGCGTGTGAGATGAGTGCCATTGTGCAGTAGTTTGAGCATTCTTTGGCATTGCCTTTCTTTGGGATTGGAATGAAAATTGGCCTTTTCCAGTCCTGTGGCCACTGCTGAGTTTTCCAAATTTGCTGGCATATTGAGTGCAGCACTTTCACAGCATAGTCTTTCAGGATTTGAAATAGCTCAACTGGAATTCCATCACCTCCACTAGCTTTGTTTGTAGTCATGTTTTCTAAGGCCCACTTGACTTC
>NW_011494716.1:2626769-2637163 GCF_000754665.1 Bison bison bison | reverse complement strand
CAGTGGTATCTCTAATTTTCTTGAAAAGATCTCTAGTCTTTCCCATTCTGTTGTTTTCCTCTATTTCTTTTCATTGATTGCTGAGGAAGGCTTTCTTATCTCTTCTTGCTATTCTTTGGAACTCTGCATTCAGATGCTTATATCTTTCCTTTTCTCCTTTGCTTTTCGCTTCTCTTCTTTTCACAGCTATTTGTAAGGCCTCCCCAGACAGCCATTTTGCTTTTTTGCATTTCTTTTCCATGGGGATGGTCTTGATCCCTGTCTCCTGTATAATGTCATGAACCTCCATCCATAGTTCATCAGGCACTCTATCTATCAGATCTAGTCCCTTGCAGCCATAGACAAAATATAAACAAATGGGCATAACTGTATTCTGATAAAACCTTATTTACCTGATGCGAAGAGCCAACTCACTAGAAAAGACCCTGATGCTGGGAAAGATTAGGGTAAGAGAAGAAGGGGGCAAGAGAGGATGAGATGGTGGGATGGTATCACCAACTCAATGGACATGAGTTTGAGCAAACTTGGGAGATAGTGAAGGACAGGGAAGCCTGGCTGCGTGTTGCTGTCCATGGTGTTGCAAAGTCAGACACGACTTAGAGATTGAACAACAACAACGATGATAACAGGTGGTTGACCAGATTTGGCCCATAGGCCATAGTTTGCCAATCCTAATCTGGGCTCTAGGGTTGAAAGAAGTGAATAGGATCCCATAGCAAATATGGACAAAACAAAGATCCACTTTTTCCTTCCATAAAGATCACTGCTTGAAGGGCAGAAGGAAAGAATCTAGTCCTACCTCACTTCAATGGATGACGGTTTAGTGGAGAAGGTAAATGTCATTTCATCCAGTGGCTCACCCATTATACCTCCAGCCAGAGGACCTTCGTACATGCTGTACTCCTTCTACTTAAAGTGTTCTTTGTTTCCCTTTTACTCAATTAAATCACCTTCATCTTCAGATCTCAGCTAAGATTACACCCTTCAGAGAAGATCTGCCTGGTGTTTCCCACTGCTGCCAAGCACTGAGCTTTCTGCACTCTGAAAAAGTGAAAGTGTTAATTGGTCTGTCATGTCCAACTCTTTGCAATGCCATGGACTGTAGCCCATCAGGCTCCTCTGTCCATGGAATTCTCCAGGCAATAATACTGGAGTGGCTTGCCATTCCCTTCTCCAGGGGGTCTTCCCAACCCAGGGATCAAGCCCCAGTCTCCCACATTGCAGGCAGATTCTTTGCCATCTAAGCCACCAGGGAAGCCTACGGTTCTGTTACAACTGTGTTTTAACAGAACAATGGCTCTTCCCTCATTTGGACTGCAAATCAGCACTGAGCATGTAGCAAGGGGCCTAGCAGGTGGGAAGAACTGAATGAATGGGCAGTAAATAAAGGCTTTCCTTAGACCTAGGAAATGATTGTCTGTGATCTTCGAGTTCCCCTCACCCAACAAGTCTTCACCGAAACCCTCAGTCTCTGCAGAGAGAGAAGGGGATCCACTTGACTGTGCAGCAGCCCCCCCATGGAGGGCTCTGTGACACAGACCCCACGCCCGACACCCTGAATGTCTGAGTCAGCAGGTCTGGGATGGAGCCCAGGAATCTGCCATTTCAACCAGCTCGCAGGTGATGATGCTGCTTCTGGTCTAGGATCAAACTTTAGAGTCTCAACTCAAGTCACCCATGAGAATCACCAGGAAAGCCTTAAAAAAAAAAAAAAAAGACATCCGGTCCCTCCCCAGACCAGTTATATCAGAATCTCTAATGTTTTTTATCTTGTGTTCTCCTTTTGTTTTATAAAGCTCTGGGGAAGACTCTAATTTATAGTCAAGGCTTGAGACCAACTGAACTACAGGATGTTTATAGTATAAGAACTGTCCTGAGGGGCCGGGCTCCTGCCCTCCTCTGCAGTGGCAGTCTGAGAATGACCCAGGGAGTGCCCCACCAACCCACCCACCAACACACACCCCCGCCCAGGGCTACCTGCTGGGACAGCTCCCAAGACACACCTGAGAGGTATCTGTTGTTGTTATTGTTGTCACTAAGTCATGTCCAACTCTTTGCAATCCCATGGACTGCAGCACGCCAGACCTCCCTGCCTTTCACTATCTCCCAGAGTCTGCTCAAACTCATGTCCATTGAGTCAGTGATGCCATCCAATCATCTCATCCTCTAGCACTCCCTTCTCCTTCTACTTTCAATCTTTCCCAGGTTCAAGGTTTTTTCCCAATGAGTTGGCTCTTTGTATCAGATGACCAAAGGATTGGAGCTTCAGCTTCAGCATCAGTCCTTCCAGTGAATATTCAGGGTTGATCTCCTTCAGGATTCACTGGTTTGATCTCCTTGCAGTCCAAGGGACTCTCAAGAGTCTTCTCCAGCAGCACAATTCAAAAGCATCAATTCTTTGGCACTCAGCCTTCTTTATGGTCCAACTCTCACATCTGTACATGACTACTGGACAAATCTTAGCTTTGATTATATGGACCTTTGTCAGCAAAGTGATGTCTCTCTGTTTTAATATGCTATCTACGTTTCTCAAAGCTTTTCTTCCAAGGAGCAAGCATCTTTTAATTTCGTGGCATAGTCACTGTCCACAGTGATTTTGGAGCCCAAGAAAATAAAATCTGTCACTGTTTTCACTTTTTACCCATCTATTTGCCATCAAATGATGGGACCGGATGCCATGATCTTAAGTTTTTGGAATGTTGAGTTTTAAGAAGCATGTGAACACCAAGTAAAGCTCAGTGAGGATTCATTGGGCATAGCAGTTGTTAATCTGTTTCCATTGCTGTAAAAACTTCACTGTATAAATATACTACAGTGTTTTCATCCACTCGCTGTCAATGACTTAGGGCTTCTGTGAGCAATGCTGCTGTAAACATTCTTGTACACATCATCTGGTGAACGTATATGTGCATTTCTTGTGGGCAAAAGAAGCAGGTACAAAAGAAAGCACACTGTGTGACTCCATTTATATGAGGCTGAAACATGTAAAATTAATTATGGAAGTCAGTGCTGGGGAGGGTACATGCTGGGAGGAGAGTGGCCCTGGGTAATGTCCTGGGTATATTCTCTCTGTGATAACTCATCAACAAGCCATACTGGAGATTGTTTGCCTTTCTGTAGGTATATTATACTTCCATTAAATTAGGGGAGAAAAAAAAGGGTTGTTAAAAGCAAAACACTTGCTGTGCAAACGCAGGTGCACTGCCAGCCCAATGGCCTGCAGGGGGCGCAGCGGCCTCATGAACTCTGTTCTCCCGGCTCCCGCCCGGAATCGCCGGCCAGGCCGCCTTGAAGTTTCGTCTGAAGAGCTGCAGATGCTCTGAGCTCACAGGCCGGAGGCCCCAGAGGAGCCGGGGCAAAGCCTGGCCACGCTCGCCTCCCCCAGCCCTCAGCTCACCACCCACGGCAGGCTGGAAATTCTGTTCTCAGAAGTTCTTAGCCTCCCAAAGCAATACTACCCGAAAGAGAGCCCAGAACAGCAATGCTGGGTTCCCAGGCCTTTCTCCTCTCTCCTCCATGAGGCCATGAACACACGCAGAGGGGCACTGTGCTCAGGAGTGAGGGCGACCTGGGTTCAAGTGCAGACACTGCCATTGCCAGCTGGGTGACCTTGAACAAACCACCTTACCTCCAATTCCAGTTCTGTTTAAAGAGGAGGTAAAACCTTCTGTAAACCCTCATGGGGTTGCCATGTCTAAGTGAGAATGTAACTGGTGGTTTTATTCCTGGGGCTTCCCGTGTGTCGTTAGTGGTAAAGAACCTGCTGCCAATGCAAGAGACATAAGAGATGCGGGTTCAGTCCCTGGGTTGGGAAGATCCCCTAAAGGAGGGCATGGCAACCCACTCCAATATTCTTGCCTGAGAATCCCATGGACAGAGGAGCCTGGTGGGCTGCAGTCCATGGGGTCTCACAGTCGGACATGACTGAGGTGACTTAGCACGCACACATACACAGACATCTCTGCCAATCATAACTAGACACCAGCAGAGAGTGACGGCAGAAGGGCAGCCGGAATTCATCTCCTTGGGCCATCCAGCCCCGCCTCCTGGGGAAACTGAGGACAAGTGTCCTGCCAGGCCAGTGGCTGCAGCTCACGACCTTCTGCTCTGAGAGACCATAGCCGAGGTCACACTTATCTTGGTCAGCACCAAGATGGACGGCAGTTGGAAACAGTAGCCCAGGCCTGAGGCTGACCTCCTTCCAGATGCTCTGGGCTTTGAGATGTCCTAGGATTCAGCACTTATGGTGCCAAGAAGGTTGGCGGCTATCTGGAATGCCTGGGTCTGGTGGAGGGAAGATACCGGCTTGGGAGCCCTCTGAGTTCCACATCCCAACTCTGGTACCTAATTAACTGCATGGCCCTGAAATAGCTACTTGACCCCACAGGGAGCCATCCACTTCCCGGTGAAGTCTGTCATCTTATAGGATTTACACGAGTGCCCAGTGCAGTGAGTATCAAGCATCTGCCACACACTAGAGCTCAGGGGGTGTTGCCCCCACTCCTCAGTGGCTCTGCATTCATGAAACAGTAACAATACCAATGGTAATAATACCAGCTCCACAGGTGAAGACTCCATGCCATGACATCCATATGGGTAGGCACCAGTCCCCATTAAGAGTCTTAAGACAAGGAGATAAGGTCATCGTCTTACCCAAGGTCACATGGCCAGTGGGGGCTAAAAGTTGGATTTGAACCCAAACCTGTCTAATCTCAACACTGTGCTTTTTACCTACCTTGCTGAATTAGAACTTAAGCCACCATCTCGTCCCCACCGTGGGGAGCAAGGCTTGGACACTGAGGATGTTCACGCCGAGTTACTTGTCCTCTGTCCTCTTTCCAAGAAAGCTAACAGCTCTCACCTCACCATATGGTCCCTGAGTCTTTACCTTCAGTGCAGAGTCGAGCACAGTCAAGGGAGAGAGGACAGGAGGTCAGGAAAGAAAGCTGTATGAGGCTGCCAGTGGCCTGCGACTGCCACCCTGCAGAGATGCCACAGCCTTCTCCCTGCTCTGCCCACAGAGCAGCAGGGTCAGCCAGAGCAGGAGATCAGGCTTGGCTCTGCCACTCACCAGCAGAGTGAGGCCAGGCGAGTTAGACGATCCCGCTGTACTGTGGCGTCCTCATTTATGGAAACACAAATAGTGAAGGAAACGCAAACTATCAGAAAAAGTCCTTGCGAGGACAAAAGGAAATAATGTGTGTGACGCACTTGGTGGAGTACTGGCATTATAAGTTGGCCATTATCTCATCAGCAGCAGCGCCAGCAGAGCCATCCTCACCTTCTTTTTCATCATCATCCTCCTCTGTTATCGTATCACCAACATCACCCGTTATCATCATCACCACCACCAACACCATCCGTTAACATCACCATCGTCACCATCATCATCCGCACCACCTTCCATGATCGTCATGGACACTATCAGCATTCCAAGGGGAAAACGCAAGCAGAGCTCACTGAGGGCAGGGTGAGGTGTGGCAAAGCCCAGAAATGGAGTCTTGGATTTTATTCTTAAATTCCTGGAAGC
The DNA here is from genome assembly GCF_000754665.1 of Bison bison bison. Lineage (NCBI taxonomy): Eukaryota > Metazoa > Chordata > Mammalia > Artiodactyla > Bovidae > Bison > Bison bison. Next base: position 2,631,633 of record NW_011494716.1, on the reverse strand, counting down.
CATTAAAAGAGAAATTTAAGTTAAAAGGAGAAAGTATCTGAGTCACACCAATGTCTGCTTCATACTCAGAAATAAGAAAGGCATGAGTCTTGGCCAATGTCTTCTCTATCTCCTGGGAGTGACCCAGGTAAAACCACAAGTGGACTCACACTCTCAGAGAGAGAGAGAGAGAGAACACCGACAGGCTGGTCAAGTTGACCGGGGAGGAAAGAGACACTCCAGGTACTTCTCTGAGCAGAGCACTTCTTCCTCCAAATCAAGACCTGACCGCCAACTGGCAGCTGGGCATCCCATGCACCTGCTGCCATCTGCCCAAACCTCCTGTCCTCCAGCTTCCCTGTCTGCCCCTGCCAGGGAGTCCATACTTAAAACCACTCACTCCCAACAGGCATGCACTTGAACACCGATGTCTGCCAAGAACATAGTTTCTCAATGGTCCCCTTGGCTCCTCTCACCTTGCTCAGAAGATAAGACATCCACCCTGGAGGTCAGATGGAGAACAAGAAGCATCATGGAGCCCCCTTGCCTCTCCCTCTGAATGGACTCTCCATCTCAGGCAGCTTCAGGAAGTCAGACAACCCTGGATGGATCTCAGAAGCTGACAGCCCTGCAGTCAGGTCTCTGCCAGAGACTTCTGAGTCGGGAGGCACTCTGAGTTGCAGAGCACTTTTTATACGGTTTTAAGTGTTATTATTTTAAAGAATGACTGGTATAAAGCAGTTCCTAAAGGAAATGCTTCAGGGGAGAGAAAAGCATTGTCGAAATTAGAATAAATTATTGGGAAGAAGGGAAACTAGCTTGTACTGAATTCCTACCAGGAGCAGCATACTTTACACACGCTGCCTCTCTCAATTCTCACAAAAATCCTACAACAGAAGAACTCCACTTTGATCGTCTCCACTGCAGATGGAGAAAATGAGGTCCAAGAGGATAATAATATCCTTCAGGGCACAGTGTTAAGTGGCAGAGAAGGAAACCAAGCAAAGATTCTATCTCGGTCCCCAACCCACGTCCGTTCTTATATTCCCAACACAGGCTGTGCATTCACTTCTCAAGTTCTTGTCAGTGTTTAAGGAAACTCGTCAAAGTTGTTCAAGGGTAATGGAGCCTCATGGTTAAAAACCTGGGCTTCAGAGTCAGGCAGCCAGGGCAAGTTACCGAGCCTCTGGAAGCCTCTAGTTCCTCATTTAGGAAATGGAGACAACCTCCAAAATGGCCCCAATGATCCCCACCTCTGGGTATCCACATCCTCATATAATCCCCTCCACTTGAGTGTGGGCTGAACTCACTCATTTGCTTGCTTTAATTCTAATGAAATTATTTTAATTTCATTCCTAATGAAAGGAATAAAGCAGAGGCAATGAGATGTCATGTCCAAGATTATGTTACAAAAATCTGCCCTTCTGTCTTGAGTGCCCGCTCTCACTAGCGGAAGCCAGTACCCTATGAGCTTCCCTTTGGAGGTGGGGGGCCCATGTGTCAAGCAACTAATGTCTCCAGCCAACAGTCAGTGAAGACCTGAGGCTCTACCAGCCTCCTGTGTGAGTTTAGAAATGACTCCTGCCCAGCAAAGCTTCAGTATGGCTGCACTCCTGGTTGACAACTTGATCAAAGTCTGCAAGAGATCTTCGAACAGAGGCCTCTGCGAAGTCACTGCACAACTTGTGACCCACAGAATCCATGAGATGATAAATGTTTGTTGTTTTAAGCTGCAAAGTTTTGGGGTAATTTGTTACACGGTGCTAGATAACTAATACATTCATCCATATTTGTATTCACTCGACATGCCTGTGCTTTATCAGCAGATCCAAAGGCGAATTGCAGCTCTGATCCTGTCTGTAGCATTATAAAGACAAATTGGCACATCCAGAAGTAGTGAGGTACACTGTATTTCACACTTCAACACATGGAGTCTGACAGCCAAGACAGTCATACAGACAGGAAGCCGTGGGTCTACAGGATGAGATCTGAAGGGTGTGGAAACCAAAGACAATTGGATCTGAAAGAGCCTTAGAAATTAAAGCAACTCCAGTGCGTTATCAGAGAAGGCAATGGCAACCCACTCCAGTACTCTTGCCTGGAAAATCCCATGGATGGAGGAGCCTGGTAGGCTGCAGTCCATGGGGTCTCAAAGAGTCGGACACAACTGAGCAACTTCACTTTCACTTTTCACTTTCATGCATTGGAGAAGGAAATGGCAACCCACTCCAGTGCTCTTGCCTGGAGAATCCCAGGGACGAGGGAGCCTGGTGGGCTGCCGTCTATGGAGTTGCACAGAGTTGGACACAACTGAAGCGACTTAGCAGCAGCCAGTGCGTTATAAGTGTGGGTGGAGGGCGGGGTTAGGGGACATGCCTTATAGGATTAGTTGAGCAAGGCTTCCCCTAGGGGCCTCTGGAGCCAGGCTTGGGAGGAGTGATGAACAGTGCTCACAGATCAAAGAGACCATCGAGTGCATCCTGATGAACTGACGATGCCTGCCAGGAGCATGGTGGCATGAACGTCAGGCTTGCCAACCCTGCTGTTGGTGCTTCCAGAATGACTCCAGAGAAAATGCGACTATACCCCACCCTAGGAGCCCCCAAGTCATGAAGGATGATGAGAATATCTGCATCAATCCCCTCTAGCCCAACATCATGCTTTGTAAAATATTTTATGTACTCCCCTACACAGGGCCACAGACATTAAAGCTCTTGCTAGGGGAAGAGCTTTGTGACACCGATGTGTGACCCACTTCTTTGGCTGTGACAGATGATGGGCTGTAACTGCCCAGTGGTCACTTCTCAGAGAAAATTCAAAAGCAAGGGGTTGGAAAAGGGACTTCTAACCCACAAGCTGCTCAGAGTCTCAGAGGAACAATGGTTCTCATCTTTCATTTGCCATCAGGACCCTGAGACGATTCCCTGTCCCGGAGCCCACTCAGCCCAAAGACGGCTCCTTCTCGCTTCCAGGAACAGTTGTTTGCTGTTTGCCAGAGGTGGCTCAGCAGGTAAAGAATCTGTCTGCAATGAAGAAGACACAGGAGACACAGCTTCTTTGATCCCTGGGTCTGGAAGATCCCCTAGAGAAGGAAAGGGCGACCCACTCCAGTATTCCTGCCCTCCACAGACGGAGGGGCCTGGTGGGCTATAGCCATGGGGTTGCAAAGAAGTGGACATGACTAAACAACTCAGCAGCAGCAGAGGTCTCTGGAAGGCGACTTCAGGCCAGGCTGGCCTGCTCCGTGCACAGCTGTGGCAGGCCCGGATGGCCTGCTCCGTGCACAGCTGCGGCAGGCCCAGATGGCCTGCTCCGTGCACAGCTGTGGCAGGCCCAGATGGCCTGCTCCGTGCACAGCTGTGGCAGGCCCGGATGGCCTGCTCCGTGCACCGCTGTGGAGGCCCGGATGGCCTGCTCTGTGCACCGCTGTGGAGGCCCGGATGGCCTGCTCTGTGCACAGCTGTGGAGGCCCGAATGGATGGCCTGCAGGCTTAGAAGCGGGAATAGCACCAGCACCCCGCATACTCTGCCCTCTGCCCTTGGCCGGCGTCCAGAATCGGTCAAGACATTGTTTTTTAATGAACCCGGGCATGGTGTCAGAGTCCACGTACACACAGCACTTCCAGCCCTGCCTACAGTCGGCCGGTATTAACCTGAAAATCAGATTTGAATCCAGGTCTGCTTTGTCTTCCTTCTTGGCTCACCCGCTGAGTTTTGCAACGAGCCGCCCTGGCTCTCTTTCCTCCACAGGCTTCACCTGTGAAAAGTCGCACCTCACCACCCAAGCCTGGTTGGGCTCCAAGAGGCAGGAGAATCGGCCAAACACACATCTGTCCCTCTTCTCCTCGGCCCAGGAAGTAAACTCTTTGTTTCTAAGTGTGGCGTGAAGCGTATAAGACTCCTTCAACCTGCAGGAGCACTAGGCACGGGAGAGCCATCCGGGTTCACAGCCTGAGAAGTAATAAGGTCCAAGTTGCCCAGCCTAGGACACTTTAAGGTCCACCTGGGCCACGAGTCTTACAGGGGCTATAGGTCTCCAAAAGAGATCAAAAAAGACATCGTGATGGTGAAAAGTGCTGTCCCGTGGGCTTGTCATGTGACTCACCGTAGTGAAAGCTGTAAGTGTAGGCTCCTACCTGGGACAGGCACCCTGTGGTCACGACCCAAGAGGACAGCTGTTATGGGTTGAACTGTGCCCCCTCCAAAATTCACATGTCAAAGACCTGACCTCCTGAACCTAAGACCGTGACTGCACTCGGAGAGACAGTCTTCAGAGAGGTAATCAAGGTAAAAATGAGGTCACATGGGGAGCCTAACCAACATGACTGGTGTCCCAATAAGATGCTGCTGCTGCTGCTGTGTCGCTTCAGTCATGTCCGACTCTGTGCAACCCCATAGATGTCAGCCCACCAGGTTCTCCCGTCCCTGGGATTCTCCAGGCAAGAACACTGGAGTGGGTTGCCATTTCCTTCTCCAATGCATGATAGTGAAAATTTAAAGTGATGTTGCTCAGTCGTGTCCAACTCTTAGCAACCCCATGGAACGCAGCCTACCAGACTCCTCCATCCATGGGATTTTCCAGGCAAGAGTACTGGAGTGGGGTGCCATTGCCTTCTCCGCAGAAGAGCCTGGAGGGCTACTGTTCAGGGTCGCAAAGAGTTGGACACAACTGTAGCGACTTAGCACACACGCACACATACTTGTGTGGGGAACCAGGCTCTGATACTCAATGATAAGGTTATGTGTGCAGCTACAACCATCATGTATTTTGCAATATCTATAGGAATTTAAAATGTTCTGATTGGGACTTCCCTGGTGAACCAGTGGCTAAGACTCCACACTCCCAATGCGAGGGACCCAGGTTCCATCCCTGGTTGGGAAACAA
>NW_011494716.1:2620489-2626669 GCF_000754665.1 Bison bison bison | reverse complement strand
GCCCCCCTAAAAAAAAAAAAAAAAAAGTACTGAATGCCACATCTAAGACCTGACACAGCCAAGTAAAGAATTTTTTTTTTTTTATAAATAAAATGCTCTGACCTTTAACTGAGCCATTCCACCATCGGGGATATAGTCTGTACATGGATTTCTCTACAAATTTCAACTAGATGTATACACAGTGATGTTCACTGGAATATTGTTTCTGAGGACAAATCCATGGAAACAGCCTACCTGTCGAGATCAAACAAATCATGACACAGACACAAGATGCCATCTCACAGAGCCATAGAGAAGAAAGGGATAGAGCTGACTGTGCTGATAGAGAAAGGGCTCCCAAATACAAGAAAAGAAAATCACGTCTGAAAGAGTGTGTTCTGTGTGAGTACTTTGGTATGCGTGTTAAAGGCTGCTGTACACATTCACAGACACACTCACACTCACACACACTTTACGACCCCATGGACTACAGACCGCCAAGCTCCTCTGTCCATGGAATTCTCCAGGGAAGAATACTGGAGTGGAAAGCTATTCCCTTCTCCAGGAGCTCTTCCCGACCTAGGCAGGGATTGGACCCAGGGATCAAACCCGAGTCTCCTGCATTGCAGGTTGAGCCACTCAGAGTAGTAGACACACACACACATACACACACATGGCTTTCTGGAAGGAATTTTGGAGATGCTGGAAAGCAGGAGCTGTTGGGAAGTAGGACAGGCTGGAACAGGGTGGCCAGGGGGTGAGGCAGTTCGTTCCTTTCTGTCTCCCATGAATTGCCTAACCAAGTACATTTATAAAGTCAGCAGGAGTTACCTAGGTGATGGGATCACAGGACATTTTTTTGTATTCTCCTCTGCACCTGTGTTTTGGGGAGACAACGCTGCGGGTGTGGTTTTTTTAACCCATACATGATGCACAGAGGAGTGAGGAATTTCCAGACATGTAACAGGTAGGTATGTGCTTTTTATCTCAACCTTCATGGAACCTCAGAGGGAGATTAGGAGGAAATACCCCATGGGCCTCAGCCTGTGGACAAATGCTTCAATACACATCATTAGCAATTCTGTAGAGCACAGCAGGGATTTCTTTTGTGTTTCTCCCTTGAAAGGAAACCAGATCACAAATTGCTCCATGAATCCGAGACAGCTCCTGTCTCTGGGGAGGGCCCAGCCACCTGAGCATCTGAGCAGCCCCGGAATTCCACAGACCCAGGCAGGGGAACCACCTCTGTACTGGAGAGCGCAGGGCTTGTGGACAGGGGTGAAGCTCCTGGGGGCTGAGCTGGAGGATGGGGAGAGGGAAACAGAAGAAGGGAAGGGCCCAGGGTGCTGACGGCCAGTCTCTGCCTCTGCACCTGGGTGAAAAGCCTGGTGGGGAAGAAGAGTCAACTGTAGGCTCATAGATGTTTCAGCAAAGCCAACTTTCTCTGTCCACCGTGAATACAGGTAGCAGGGGTGGAGTGGTTCTAAGAAAATACTGCCCCACCTGCAGCTCGGCCTCTGGGCGTGGCTTTGGGGGAAGGTGGGTCTTTGGAATCAGAGTCCAGAGCTCAATCTAGCTGTGCAGCCTTAGACAAGTCACTTAACTTCTCTGTGCTTACATTTCTTCTTCTCGGCAAAGAAGCAACAAAGAAGCCAACAAGCCAGTCTACTGACAGCACCAAGATATGACAAGTGCCATAAAGGAAATCAAACAGATGCTGTGACCTCAAGGAGGTCTTTCTAAAAGGATGGCATTTAAACTGTAAGTCCATTTATATGACGTGAAATAAGCCATGTCTTGCCTATTGTATGAGCCAGGGCTTCGGGAGGGAACAAATGGTACACTCGAGTTAGGAAGTTAATAAAGGGGCTGTTTATAAAGGTCGAGGTGGCAGGTAGGGCAGCCACAAGAGATGCAGTGCCCTGGGGCTGATAACAGTGGGATTTCAGGCTTTGCCCCCCTGGCCCCCCTCCCACACCATCTCTGAGCCTGAACACAGAAGGAGAGAGTTGCCTGTTGTTTGTTTAGGAATGCAGCAGTCCATGGCAGGGAGCAGGGTCTGTAAATGCCCTGCCCTCTCCTCCCTCCTCCCATAACCTGCTGTGGTTCCCTATTGCCCAAACCCAATCAGAAAACAGTGGGCAAGAGAGCCTGGTGTTGTGGTCTATGCAGGGAAGGATCCCAGGACATGGAGAGGGTAGAGAAGAGCAGTGGGTGGATCTGGCAAGAGAAGCAGATGCTCTCCATCCATCCATCCATCCTTGTGGCACATCTGAGTTGGGCTGGCACCTCCGAGTTCACTGGCACTCCTAATCCTGCACGCATAAGGCCAATGAGAATTACCTTGTGTATGTCTTATGCATGTCTGTTTAACTTTAAATGCTCAGTGATTTGCTACAGACACACTTCTTCATGCAAGGGGCTCTTGCTGTCTAGAGCTTTAGACGTTCCAGGTAATCGATGATGCTGCAGCTCTGACTCCAAATTAAATAACTGCACATTTATTACCCATTACTGGAAGGCACGCTGGGAACGCTACAGCCAGCGGCCCGCAGCCCCGCAAATGCTCACAGCCTTCCCTCTCTCTGTTGGTTCACTCAGATGAGACAGTGTAGAGACCATCTCACTTTTCAGAAATCAAACTCCCTCTTGCCAGTCTAACCTAAATGGGGATGAAGAACACCAAGGCTCTGAAATGACTCCACGGAGCCGAGCCTCCAGGGAGGAGGTAACATCTGGCTGTGGAATCGGGCATGTCTGGCAGGCTCCAAGGCAGGCAGGAATGCAGAATTTCGGTTCTATGGGCTGTGGATTCCTTCCTTCCTTTCTACTGAGCCGCTGAAGCAGAAAGAAGGGGTCGCCTACAAGTGGGGAAGCCAGACTGGCTTCCCCAGGATGTGCAGTGAGAAGAACGGGATCTACATTTGGGTTGGGTAAGCTGATGGCCCTTCCATCACATCCCTTCTGCCCGAGTGGACAGACGGAAAACTTCATCCTAATGGGTGGGGAAGAACAATAGAGCCAGAAATTCCCTTCAGGGACAAGACTCATTGTTTTGCAACTTTGCCTCCCTAGTAAGCCCTTTCTGCAATCAGAAAGCTGGTGAAGCATCCACCAGAGGAGCCAGAAGGAATCCATCCGGAGGAATAAGCCCATGGTCAGAGGGGAGAGTTAGGTACCAAGTGTACTCCAGCTCCTCCATGTGGGGCCTGCAATTAAGGAGAGCAAGAAGGCAGTGCCTGGGAACAAAAACAATCTAGAGAAAATCAGAACTAACTCCTTGAGCTGTCCCATCCCTACTCAGCATCCTGTAGATTAAGAGAAACAGTCAGTGCAATTACTTCAATCACTTATGCAAAGTAAGACCGACTCCCAAATTGGAAGTGAGAGTCTGGGCCACCTGGTTAGTGAGGGCGGGCTGTCCCCACGGGGGGAGTTGTGCTTTTCCTTTTCGTTCTTTGGGTCTTTGCTTGGTCGTGAGATGATCATAATTAAAATCACTACTCCTTCACCAGCACGACCATCATCATCAAATACACCAAAGTTAAAGCACCCAGAGGAACTTTCCAGTTCCCCTGAAATGGGCTCCAGGGACCACAGAGAAGCAGGCATCAAGTACCCACATGCTAAGAGATACTTCTCAAAAAAGTTGTATGGTCACAGCATATTATAAGCATAGTAAAGGTGCTGATAAGCCCTGCAGTGAAGATATCAAATTAGCTTTGTTCCCCAAAGCTTTGACCACCACCGTTTTTAGAAAATTGCTTTGGGCACTTAACATCATGAACACCCTACAGAACAAATGTGGGGAATGTGGCTTGATGTTGGTAGTCTCCAACCTTGGTTGTACGTCAGAAGTTTTCAAAGATACTAATACCTGAGTCCCATCTCAGAGTAGATGAGCTACCAATGCAGATGGCGGCCAACATGTCAACCTGACCCTGCTGTTCTGCTTGAGACCATACCTAGCACTTCACCACCATCCCCCAAACAGAACCAACATCGCAAAACACTAAGAGGAAATGGACATGGTGCTGAACTGTTCACGAGGTGACGGAAGGGGAAATGTTGCACACAAGGGTGCAAAACTTCCCAACAATTCCCTTTTAAAAAAAAAATCTTTGATTTTTCCCCAAAGTTTTTTTCCAAATGGCAGCTGCTTTGTTCTCTTTTCCCTTCTCCCATTGTTCTCCCCGCTGGATGGTCTCTAAAAGCCTCTATTATTCTACCAATTCCCTTTGAATCTAAGCTTATACGATTCACTCAAGAATAATAGTAGCACTCTGTTCTTACTCCAATCGTCACCCAGGGGTCTTGCCCCCCAGTCCAAAATAGCTTATCAAAGTGTATTTTCCAAATCCACATCCACTAAAACATCCTTTACAAAGAGTTCAACATGAACTCTTACGGCTAGGTGGAGCCGAAGACATTTTTAAAAGACTAACTGGGGGGACTGGACTGAGAAAGATGGACCAGGAAGGTTGCATGGAAGAGGTGAGATTCCAGTCACCTTGAGGCAAGGATTCATGCAGAGGAAAACAGGAAGGACCCGGAGGGTAAGGACAGGGACTGCATAAACCTCATCATCTGAGAAAGGAGCTGGGGAGCAGGGAGGAGGAAGAGAGGAGGGAGGTAGCGAAAGGTTTGTGTCATGATAGATTGAAGAGCTTCAATGGAACAAATGATAATACCAAGCAAGTACCTTGCCCTCACCGTGTGCCAGACACCGTTCTAAACACTCCATTTGTCTTGCTTTGCTTAAACCCCACAACAACCCAGTGGAGTGGGCACTGTTTTCCCAGTGAGTCAGCAGCTGGGCTGAGATTTGAGTGAAGGCGCTTGTCTTCAGGGGCCATTTGCTTAACCACTGCATTAAAGAGTAATGAGCTAGAGCACCGATAAAAACCAAGCCAATTAAGCAGCCAGAGTGACAGGGTTCTGGAGTAACCCAGACTCTTGCTGTCACAGACAGGCACTCGGACCAAGAGCCTCAGCATCACCTGGGAGCTTATAAGAAATGCAGCATCTCAGGCCTCCCTCCAGATGTACTGAGTCGGATTCTGCGTCTTAACCAGAGCCCCCAGGGGTTTCCCCGACACGTGCAGTGTGGGTGATGCTGGTCTGGAAGTAGGGGGTCAGTGTCTAATTGGAGAAGAGGCACTGCAGACAGAAACAGAGCAGGTAAGAGCCCCCACAAGCTGCTGGGTATAAATACACTTCCACAGCCACACACAGCTGGCAGCTGGCATCTCTGACAGTGAGCAAGACAAGCGTGGCTAAGAGCTAGAACCAGACCCAGGTACTAATGGCTGCACAGCCCTCTCAGATGTGTGACCTCGGGCAAGTTATGAAATGCTGAAGACTCACTTTCACTGTTTAAATTGGAGGCGAAGGACAGTTCCTAGTCGGCTTGCCTAGAAGATTAGGTGAGAAACTCTATACCTGGTGCTCAGCACAGTGCCTCAGACATATTAACCCCTCTGCAAGCATTATCTGTTACTATGACCATATCAACGTGATAACTTACGGGCATTACGCTAGTTCTGAAGTCTCAATTATAGTGGCAATGCCTGGGAACACGAAAGAGGGTGCAGAGAAATGCAAAGTGCAGGTGAGCTCCTGGTCCTCATTGTGCCTGGATGGAGTTCAAAGATGCCATTTCACTCTTGACTTTGACTGTTAGAGAAACAAGGGTTACAGCCTCCTTTTCAAAGACGCGAAAGGCAACCAACATGTAGAATTAATAACAAGATGCCTACCTTCCAAATCAGCAGGTAAGATAAAAACAAATCGAACAGAATCTGTAGTGCCAAGAGAGAGAAAATAAATGAAATGGCAAGAAAAGTTCTTTTTAAGGAATAACTTTTTAAATGACAGGTGGTCAAACTTACATAATGGCAAATAGACTGGAGATGAACTCCTCAATTAAAAGGCTAAGATTCTCAGACGGGGAGCATAAACAAGATCTATCCACAGACTATTTCTAAGAGACATCTGCATTTCCAAGAGGAAATTTAAAAAGAGTTACAATGAAAAGATGTGCCCAGGCCTTTGGAAACCAAAGACAGATGGAAAGCAACACTGATTTTAGAAAAAAAAAACCCAAGGCAGAAAGCATTACCCAAGCTCAAGATAGTCGTTGTATATTAATAAAAACTTCAGTCTATAACCAGCACTAGTCAGTAAATCCCCCTTGTAAGT
>NW_011494716.1:2618829-2620389 GCF_000754665.1 Bison bison bison | reverse complement strand
TTACCAAGAGAAACCAATGAAATATGGTAGTGTGGGAGACTTGAACCAACCCATCTCAGATCAACAAAAAAAGGATCCAAGGCCTTTATTATAAAATGTATAAGGTTTGTCAGATACAGACCACAACTTTATAAGTGTCCAAAAGAGTATCTCAGGAAAATTTAGCCAGACTTGCCCATTTATCAATTCGTTCACCCACCCACCCACCCAAACATCTACCCATTCACCCACCAACCCAAACTTCCACCCACCCATACATACATCCATCCACCCACCCACCCACCCACCCAAATACTCACTTACCCACTCATTTACCCATCTATTCATTCACCTACCCACCCATTCATTCACCCATCCATCTGTCCACTGATCCATTCACACTCCCACCCGCCCACCCATCCAAGGTGCACTGAGAGTCTACTCCATACCAGGTACTACACAAAGTGCTGCAGCTCCAATGGAATAAAAGGTATGGTTCCTGCTATTAGGAATTTTACAGACCTTCTCCAAGCACAAAGAAAGGTGAGTAGACAAAGTTATTAAACACAGAGGTGTGAAGACAAACAATGGGGTGTGACCGAGTGTAACAGGAATAATAAGGTGTCAGCAAAGGTCTCAGGTTTTCATTCAACAAGACATGTGAAGACAAGTGAGAAAGACATGGTTCTTGACCAAGCTTATATTTTAGTAAGACAGTTGAGTAAATAAACACGAGCAAAAGAAAAGAATACTATTCCGGATAATGCAGAGTGCCAGGAAGGAGGTAAAACAGAGCAATAGGAAAGAACGTGAGAGGGCCAGGAAAGACGCTGGCTCTTTGGCCAGTCCTCAGAGGCTCCTTAAAGGAGATGGCATTGGATGTGAGAGCCTCCAAGGTCAGAAAGGTGCCTGGGAGCCAGCCCCGGTCAGGGTGCCTGGATATTATTCTTAGAACCACGGGATGCCTCTGGATCTGCCTAGGTACTTTGAGCGGGTAATTCCATATGGTTCTTCGGGGCCCAGAAGACACCTCGGGTTCCCTGGGGAACCAGACACCTTTCGAAGCCAGAGCTACCTATGCTGGCAGGCTTGCAGCATCCACAGAGGCTCAGATGGTAAATCCTGCTCTAATTACACTGGTAATTATGAACCGACACTTGCTGAGCTGGAAAGAGCATTCCTCCTGTTAGGAGATGATCGCTGGGAAGCCAGCCCCAGCCGCTCAAACAGGGAGGATGCCGTGAATTTACAATCGGCTGATGAAAGGAGGTGAGATGGGGGCACCGGAACCACCCTGAGAAGTGAGTGAGGAGCCTGGACGCTGGGAAGGAGACTCACTGCCGGCTCTCAAGGCAGCATCAGAAGGCATGAACACCATGGTTGGTCAAACCCGCATTTAGTCCCTGTCCTGCCTCCAGAGAGCTGGGTGGCCTGGGATGGTAATTTCCCTCTCTGGGTGTGAGGCTCCCCACCTGCAAGTGCGTTCACTGATACCCTTTCTTGTGGGAGTCCACCTGGCACACAGAGGGTCTGAAAACGCCAGACCCTTCCCTCTGGGCTCTCCCGCACTCTTGGTCAGAA
>NW_011494716.1:2610272-2618729 GCF_000754665.1 Bison bison bison | reverse complement strand
TAGAGGGAGGAGGAAGGAAAGGAGGATAAAAGGAAGGGAACTGCCAACCACAGGGGTTATTATGCTCCCTGGTGATGCTGCAAGGGAGTTAAAGAACCCGTGATAATAAGATTCTCGCCCTGCGTTCCCCGTGACGGAGAACAACAGAGACACGGGAACAGAGCATCCATCAGAACTCACAGAGAGGAGGCAGGCAAAGGCAGGTGATCAAAGGAATAAATCCACTGCAATCTGAAAAACAGCCTGCCTGCTTTCATCCATCTGGGAGGTGATGGAAGGACTCACACTCCAGCCAAGAACACGCTTTTTTCTACCCAGACCACCCCGAGTGCGGCCATGGGTGTGGCAGGGTTCCAGAACAGACCCCTCGGGGCTCATCAATCTTCTCCTTGGTCTGGCCATGTCTCCCAGCTCCTCGGCCCCCACTCTGAGCTAAGCTTTGAGAAATATGCCACTGCCAAGGAGATTTATCCATTTTAAAAGGTCAGAGAATTACTGCCATTGAAACTTGTGCACGGAGCAGGTGTAAATATGCCCCAGCTCCCCCTCATTCTTTATCACGCTCAGGAGAGGAAAGCTGGTGGAAGTTACCCCCCAGGCAGAGCATTTAACTGCTTGGTGCCTGGGGTGCCCGGGACTCCCCAGGGCAGGACCTACCTGCCCTTGTCACCCCTTATCACCCTCTTCCCCTGTCACCTGAGAAGCCTCCCGTCTCCAGCTTCCTGGGCTGCCTGCAATGCTGGGGACCGAGAGCCTCCCTGTGCAGTTTTGTGCAGCATCCCGCTGGCGGGAGAAGGATGAACAGCTACACACACAGAATACGGACCACACCCCGGTTACTGCCGAAGCACTGAGAAGGCAGGGCACAAAGTCAGCTCAAAACAACCACCTTGACCGTAGATACCAGATCATCTGTCCTGCAATAGGCCTCCTTGTGGTTTTACCAGGAAAAGAGAAGAATGGAATGTCTTCCTCCCTGCCCCGCCCCCACATAGGAATTCTCATTTTCTCACAACCAACTTAGAAGTTCTCAGCATCTCAAGATGTTCCAAGGACTATGTGGGTCCGGGAAAGCCCAAACAGTAGTGGGGTTTTAAAAAAATCACCACGTGCGTGTATGCGTGCTCAGTCGCTTCAGTCATGTCCGACTCTTTGCAACCCCATGGACTGTAGCCCATTAGGCTCCTCTGCCCATGGGATTCTCCAGGCAAGGATACTGGAGCGGATTTCCATGTCCTCCTCCAGGGGATCTTCCCAACCCAGGGAATGAATCCATGTCTCCCGCAGCTCCTGCACTGAAAGCAGTTTCTTTACCACTGAGCCACTGGGAAAGCCCCCAAATCTCCACACCCATGTGGAAAATGCCTAAAGGAGTCTGGAGAAACCTGCAGACACAGCTGGGAGAAGCCGGGCTGCAGAGATGCACGGACTTGCATTCAAATTCTATCTCTGTCTCTTACAAGCTGTGTGACTGTAGGCAAATTACTTCACCTCTCTGGGCTTCCAAACCCCACCTCCAGTAGGAAAAGAAGGATGAAGAGATTTAGTCTGCGCAGGTGCTGTCTAGAGACTGAGACTATTTCAAGTAGTAGCACACAGCTCACAGCCGATACCCAGAGAATTGTTATTATTTTGTCAAGTTGACTCTGTCAGCCCTGAGATACAGAAAGAGACTGAGAACCCGGGTCAAGCAACCTATCAACCAATCAAGTGACTGCTTGATCAAGTGGCCCAGCAACTCCAGAGTCTCCAAAGTGTAGAGGTCAAGATGCCACATGGACGGAGGGAGACTGGCTATGAATGACACAACAGTCCCTCAAGGTGACAGGAGCCTGCGTGCCCTCCACTCTTATTCCACCCCAGTTTTCCCCGGGGCAGTGCCCAGAACAGGACATGTTACACAAGGCTGACACCCCCAAATGCAGGACGGATGGTGGTTGGAGACAAGGGCCCAAGAGCCAGCCTGCCAGGCTTCAAATCCTAGCAAACACCGGAGACCTTGCCGAGACTCTTTTTCCTCTTGTAATGGATGGGAAAGTTCTCCAAGAAGTTAAACAAAGTTGAATACAGTTCTTTGAAAAGTTAAACACAGAATTACCACATGACCATGCAAATCCACTCCTAGGTACATGCCCAAAAGAAATGAAAACAGGTGTCCAAACAAATACTTGTACACACATGTTCAGAGAAGCAATATTGACCACAGCCAAAAGGTAGAAAAAAACCCAGATATCCACCAAGAGACAAATGTATAAACAAATGTGGTCCGTCCGTGCAATGGAACATTATCCATCCATAAAGGGGGTGAAGGGCTGACATGGCCACCATGTGGACAAGTCTCATAAACAAGATGCTCAGTGGAAGAAATCAGTCAAAGAGGCTATACATGGCTGGTTCCGTTTATATGAAATGTCCAGAACGGGCCAATCCAGAGAGAGAGAAAGCAGATTGGTGGTTACTTAGGGCTTGGGAGGAGGGGGAAAGGGAAATGGGTGCGAATGGGGTCATCTTTTGGGATGATGAGGCGGAAGGTGAACAACAATATACCCGATGCCACAAAATTATCTGCTTTATAATGGATATTATTATGTTATATGGATCTCATATCAATGAATTGCTATGCTAAGTCACTTCAGTCATGTCCGACTCTGTGTGACCCCATAGACGGCAGCCCACCAGGCTCCACCATCCCTGGGATTCTCCGGGCAAGAACACTGGAGTGGGTTGCCATTTCCTTCTCCAATGCATGAAAGTGAAAAGTAAAAATGAAGTCACTCAGTTGTGTCTGACTCTTAGCGACCCCATGGACTGCAGCCTACCAGGCTCCTCTGTCCATGGATTTTCCAGGCAAGAGTACTGGAGTGGGGTGCCATTGCCTTCTCCAATCAATGAATTACTTCCCCCCCAAAAAACCCACAGTTCCTCAGACTCTTCTGTCAGTAGCTGGCAGCAGACAGCAGGAGCCTGGGGAGCATTGCTTCAAATGATAGTGATGCTAGGAGGTGGGGAGGGGGCGGCGGAGCACAGAGCTCTCTCTAATCACCACTCAAACGACAGAGACCACTGGTTCAGTCTCTCCATGAAGCCTCTTCCACCACTTACCGCATCTCCAGTCCACTCGAGAGCCAGCCACACCCTCTCTCCAATCCCATCAAACGGGAAATTTACATGAGTAATAAAAAGTTGCCGCCTTGACACTGATCTCAGAGAAAAGAAAAAAAATCCTTTACATCTGTATTAATTTTCCTTCCCAGGTTTTAACTGAAGAGACGAAACAGCATCACGAGGGAAATAAAACCTGCCTTTGTCTGTCTGAGGGCCATGTGGCTTCATTAGAAATTACATTAGTTCCTCATTAAGCAACAATAATAATGTAGAGTTGGAATCAATAAAAAAAAAAGGCTTTGCCCCAAGGTATAGATCCATTTTGTTCAATTATATTCTTATAAGGCCAAGCTCTGGTGGCTTGAACGCTAAAAAAAATGTGGCAGGGGTAATGCTGGAAGACAGAGGAAAGGGCAAGATTCCTGACAATTACTCTCATTGTTCCTAAAGAGAAGCCACCTAACCACCCACCTAGAGCGCATACATCAAGGGCGCAAGTAAGCGTCATCTCACCAGCCTTCCCTGATCAATCAGTAGTAACTGTTCTCTGGAAGGGTTGAATTGTGCTGTAGATGATTAGAGATGTCTGCCTTGAGCATGGGATTGGACATCTGCGCCTGGTAACAAGGTTAAAAAAAATGATAGGCTCTGAGAGCTGGCAGTGCCCACCCGCCTCCTTAGCCACGCCCACTGCATGGCTGGGCTGGGTTTGCACAGTAATAGAAAACAAGAGACGTGTTTAGCTCTTTCCTTTCCACCAGACTTAACAGCAATCCTAAGTCAGGACAAAATGAGTACTTACCTGACCCTCGACCAGGCTGTACGGCAGGGACGGTAGATCCTGCATAGAAAAAGACAAAAGACAAGAAACGTTGAGTTTTGCATTGAAAACAACTGCTTTTCCTTTGTTTTTCTTTTTAAAGATTCTTTTATATGGAACATCTTTAAAGTCTTTACTGAATTTTTACCGTATTGCTTCTGTTTTATGGTTTGGTGTTTTGGCCCCGAGGCATGTAGGATTTTTAGCTCCCTGACCAGGGATTGAGCCCTCACCCCTCACACTGGAAGGCAAAGTCTTAACCACTGGACCACCAGGGAGGTCCCTCCCTTGTTTTTCTCTTAGACAAAATAACTACATTCCTTGGAAAGAAATATTTGATCAATTCATTCCCAAGATACTGATGTGGTGCCTAACACATGCCAGATGCCACTGCTGGCTCCATGTCTTTCACAATAAACAGGATGGCAGGCCCCTGCCACCAGGTGGGAGAGAGGAAGAAGGACATAGCAAATAAGGAAGGTAATAAATTACCAAAAGTGAAGATAATGTCAGGGAGTGAAAAGTCCAACAATGGTTAAAAAAACAACGGGATGGAGAATGACAGGCGCTATTTTATGCTGAGGGTGAGAGAGGGCTGAGAAGCAGGCGGCGAGAAGGAGCTGGACACATCTGGAGCAGGTATGTTCAGTGCAGGAACATCAGGTACAAAGGCCCCAGGGCAGGCAGGAGTGGACAGGGGCAGGAAGGCTGGAGTCTCTGGGGACGGTCAGACATCAGAGAGGCAGGCAGGGGCCAGATCACGTCTGGCCTTGAAGGTCAACACATGGAATTTGGTCTTTTTTCTAAGCAGTTCAGTTGACTGTAAGCACACTCACAGAACAAAAAGCCACACTCTACTTGGGAGCCCCAAAGAGTCCCCATGCTTCTGACTGACTCACGCACATGCTCCACTTGTTCTCAGAATGCCAGGCCAGCTCCCAGCACAGGAGGGGTCCCAGCTGAGATGAAAGGGAAAAGTCGAGTTGCAAGGACACTTTGTGAAATGCAAACCCCAGGGCCAGCCTGCCCCCGAGCCCAGGACATCACTGTCCATGCCAAGTAAACCTTCCCTCCCTTCCTCTCTCCCTCTGCCCTTGGCTCGTGTTTCCATCTTATTTCCTATTGGTCCAGATGGTTTCCCAATGAAAAGGAGAGAAGACACTACATCCTCCCCTTTTCCCCACATTAAATCCAGATCAAGCCCCTTCATCACACGCCTGTGACCTCCACCAGCACCTCAGACTCACGGAAGAGAAACAAGAGAACCCCTTTCCTGGACTCTGCTGGACAAAAGAAAATGCCCTGGCACTGGCTAGTCCCAATCCCCAGGCTTCAGGCCCAACAAGCTGTGGGGAGCTTAACCAAGCCAGTCCCTTAAAGACAAAGAGAGGGGACGTTCAGTCCAAGGTCTCGGGTACAGCAGAGCTCTTCTCACAGCCACTGAGAAGATAACATTCCACTGTGACCTCCCACTCACCCCTGCTGAACTCCAGGCTCCCCTCCTACTTCACTGGGTGGTCATGGGGATTAAATACCACACACCCAGTCCACAGATGGCACTCTTCAAAGATCCCAGTCTCAAGAGATGCTATCAGCCCGAACCAACGTTTTTTGCCATAAGCATCTTTGCCACGAGCGTTTTCACCACAAACGTTTTCACTGCAAAACTAATTGACCATGAAGCGATTTGCTGTAAAAGATAAAATAACAAAAAACTAAAGAGGGACATTAAAAAGGACATAACGAAACAAGAAAAAATGAGTAACAAAATTTAAGAATTTATTGTGAAATACAAAATATTTGCACACATGTATAAAATGCATGTACATCTATGTGATGGAACATTATTCATCCATAAAAAGGACACGTGACGGCCTTTGCACTGACATGTATGGACCTAGAGCTTATCACACTGAGTGAAGTAAGTCAGGCAGAGAAAGACAAATATCAGACGATATCCTTACATGTGGCGTCTAAAAACACTGGTACAACTGAACGTATTTACAAAACAGAAATAGCGTCACAGATATAGAAAACAAACTTACAGTTACCAAGGGGGAAAGGGGCAGGGAGAGGGGTAAACTGGGAGACTGGATTGAAATATGCACACAATACTATATACACTATGTATAAAACAGATAACAGGAAGCACAGGGACTCCATTCAGTGCTCTGTAATGACCTATGTGGGGAAAGAATCTGAAAAAAAAAGGTGGATATATGTATCAGTTCAGTTCAGTTCAGTCGCTCAGTCGTGTCCGATTCACTGCGACCCCATGAATTGCAGCACGCCAGGCCTCCCTGTCCATCACCAACTCCCAGAGTTCACTCAGACTCACGTCCATCGAGTCGGTGACGCCATCCAGCCATCTCATCCTCTGTCGTCCCCTTCTCCTCCCGCCCCCAATCCCTCCCAGCATCAGAGTCTTTTATAACTAAAACACTTTGCTATACAGCAGAAACTAACACAACATCGTAAATCAACTATACACTAAAAAATTAATTTAAAAAATAAAATTCATGCAGATTCACAGCGATACTGGACAAATAACTGAGAGTGATCAGGTTCAGACCCCAGGATTTGCTGCTGTTGTTGTTCATTTGCTAAGTTTGCTCAAACTCATGTCCATTGAGTCAGTGATGCCATCCAACTGTCTCATCCTCTGTTGTCCCCTTCTCCTCCTGCCCTCAATCTTTCCCAGCATCAGGGTCTTTTTCAGTGAGTCAGCTCTTTGCATCACGTGGCCAAAGTATTGGAGCTTCAGCTTTGGCATCAGTACCCCAATGAATATTCAGGTTGGTCAAAATGAATATCCTACAGCAGTTGTTTTTCTGAGTGTTGGTCATCTCGGTTTGCCATGATGTGGTTTTAAAGATATCTGATGCATATTGGAGAGGGTATCCATTCCCTTCTCCAGGAGATCTTCCCGCCCCAGGGAGTGAACCCAGGTTTCTTGCATTGCAGGCAAATGCTTTACTACCTGAGCCACCAGGGGAACCCAAAGGCCAGGATGCATGCTTGTAACTACACCATGATTCACTGCTGTTTCTTCTTGGCAGACTGACATGTGTCCACTGGCGCACATTCCAAGTTCTACTGGAAACATGGGATCAACTCTGCTCCTTCAAATCACAAAAGGATTTGCAAACTAGTGTTACCATTTTCTAGTATAATATGTGACTTGGCTTTGCATTATTTCACACTTACAGTAAGTTTTATCTATCAGGTATTTTCTATCAAGTTGATGTACATATTTGTCACCATTCACGGTTTTAAGACAACCGTCTACTCATCACTGTTTAGACCATCATGAGGGCTGAGATTGACGAAAGACAAAAATGGGCGGCCTGCGTCAATGGAGAAATGAAACCAACTGTTAACCAGTTATTTTATCCTTTATGGCAAAATTTCCCTACAGCCAACCAGTTATGGGCAAAAATGTTTGCAGCAAAGGTGTTTACAGCAATGAAGACTTAGGACAAAAATACCCAGAACTGCTATGAGTATTTATTATCACCGTTGGTCAAGTTCACACACCACAGATTAACAATGAACATGGGGGAGGACCAGTCAGCACAGATCGTCCACATGAAAAGAAATCTTTGGGGACATGACAGAGCTACAGCTACAGTCTGGAAGCAGGTAACTCACAGAATAAATGTTGAGCTGTTTTTCCTACCCCTCCCAAAGTCTGTTAGACCAGGCAGGACTCTGGTGTTTTTCTCTCCCGTTTGCAAAGTACAAACAAGAGGGCTCGTCCTGCCTGCCTGTGTGGAAAGGCACAGACGGGGCAGGTCGCCTGCCTTCTCCCCCATCGGTGCCTGGTCCAGGGTGCAGGCTCAGGTGGGTCTCTGACCTCGGCTTACAAGGGAGGCGCTCGGCGAGAGGGCAGGGGTAAGGTGGAGCCCAGGGTCTATGTGTAATGGGGCGAACCAACACAGACCTCTCTCCTGGGGTCTCAGAACCAAGCCCCGTGCCTACTCTGTCCAACCTCCCTCCCTGTATCTTCAAGCCCTCCTTCTACATCTCCTCCTTCTCTGGGCCCTTCTCTTCCTTACCCCCTCACCTCCATTAGACACTGTAAAAGCTGGGTTCTCTTTCCTTTTTTCCGTCTTCCCACCAGAACCATGCACGATATTGGAGACACAACGAGAAGCACAAGTGGACACGGTCCCCGAGGGCACCCAGAGTCAGGGAGGAGGAGCAGACAGGAACTCGGGAATCACAAACACAAGAGAGGCCACAGCTCTGCAGAAGAGCTCATGGGGGCTCCCACCTTCTCACTTACTCCTCAGTGCCCACCACCCCCTCCCACCCAAACAGCTTCACCACACAGCCCAGGACCCTCATCCCCTCTCACCTTCCGTAAACCCTCTGTAGTGAGTCTTAAAGCTCCATCTGTCTCCTCTCTGGCATCCTTTCCCAACGCCCTTCATCCTTCGGGCTCCACTTGCTACCCTATCCAGGGAACTCCAGCGTCCTCTAGGACTCACCTCTGCAAGCACACGACGCCCCCTCCCTTGGAAACATTT
>NW_011494716.1:2606070-2610172 GCF_000754665.1 Bison bison bison | reverse complement strand
GTCCCACCCAGACCTCAGCCCCCACCTTCTCCAGGACCCAATGTGCGTGTCTGGTCATGGCTGCCGTCCTGAGCTCCAGACCCAACAAACTGGCTGTCCTCTTGCTCTGTCCACACAGGCATCCCACTGACATTTCAACATCACACGGGCCAAGCTATGCGCGCCTTGTTTCACCAGCTGTGCCTCCTCCATCTCCCGGGTGGGAGAAGCACATCCCAGTTCTGCCAGCCCGCGGAGCCCAAAGCCGGGGTGCCTCCTCTCACTCAGCCCCATGTTCAGTTCCTCTTGATCCACAGCAGCTGTGTCTCTTGCACTGCGCCCTCCTCCCTGGTCTGGTTACCGCAGAATAACTGCATAATAATAGATGCTTCTGGAAAAGTCTCTTTGTGCTACTGAAAACCGCTTGGCTGAAAGCAAAGGACCAGCAGGACCATTTGGTCAAAATGAATATTCTACTGCAGTTGTTTTTTTCTGAGTGTTGGTCATCTCATTGTGCCGTGATGTGGTTTTAAAGACTTATTATGCCTCTTTAGCCACTAGGAGCTGTTTAGTCCCCCATAATCAGAGTTTCATTTTATTTTGTTTGTTTAAGAAATCAAGACCTAGTATTGCCAGGCTTGGCTGTAACTAATGGCAGACACTGGGCAATGAAAAGAAAGAGTCTCCTATAAAAATCTCATTTATAGCATTCATCTAGATAGCCTCACATAACAGTCCCTTGAAAAGCAATGTATGTGCTGCCCCTGTGAAAATCCATTTTGCAGCGTGTGTGATCCTGGAAAGGTAGGGTGTCCGTCGAATCTATACAAATCAAAATCAATGTGATTTTCCTACCATTCTTTTCTGAATTATAAATTAAGAAAGCCCCCTACTATTCACCAAGCTCACCCCTGAAAAAAAAAACAATACAAATTAGACATGTTATTCTTCTGGTCTTTTCCCTAAACTTGCTCAAATATATCTACCTATGCATACATATACAGATGCCCACAATGTACACTTTTTAATTTAAAAACATGGGTTGGTGCTATAGATGCTGAACTACATAGTTGCTTTTTATAAACTTAACAATAGAGTATGAAAATTTTTTCCAGACAACTCACGTAGGATGGAGTTTCTTGATTGCAGCACTGTTGAAAATTTGGACGGGAAAAGTCTTTGTGGTGCAGGGCTGGGCGGTCATGTGCATTGTAGCATAATGCTGTTAACCACTGTTAACAACAACGGTTATTAACAACACCCCTGGCCTCTACCCACTAGATGCCAGGACCACATCCTCTCCCCCAAAGGCGACAACCAAAAATGTCTCCAGACACAGCCAAGGGTCCCCCCCAAGGGGATCACCAGCTGAGAACCCCCGGCGTGGAGCCATCACTTCCTTTTTTAGCAACTGCGTGGCATTCTGTTCTACGAATGTACTATCGTTTATATACTTATTCTTCAGGGCTTTCTAGGTGGCACTAGTGGTAAAGAACCCGCCCGCCAATGCAGGGATGTAAGAGATGCGGGTTTGACCCCTGGGTTGGCAAGAAGGGCATGGCAACCCACTCCAGTACTCTTGCCTGGAGAATCCCACAGACAGAACAGCCCAGGGGGCTACAGTCCATGGGGTCACAAAGAGTCTGACACGACTGAAGTGACTTAGCACGCATACATGCCTATCCATCAACATTCAACATCTACTTTAAAGGAGTCAGAGGGACTTGATGGTTAAAAAAATATTACAGCATATAAAGAGTCATTGTACTTTATCCTTCTCATAAAATCTGCACAGCTGTGCATCTGGGTTTGTTTAAAACAGACAGGTACTCTGTGTGCATTAGGCAGCTCTATGAGTTTCTTTTATGTTTGTTTCTATGATGTAGGCGTTGACAGAATTCCACCCTATGTCAGAAAGAGACGGGTGATCTTCCAAGCCGTGATGGCGTGGGGAAGCGACGCTCTCATCCACAGTTGGTGGGAGGGCAGCCATCGGTACCAGCTTTCGGGTGGCTGAGCAATCAGGCAAAACAGATCAAGAGCCATCACTGTGTCTAAGTATCTATTTCTTGTTCAGCAAAATTAGGTGGACAGCCACGGTCAGCCCCTCCTCTTCTCTTTAGCCTGGATGAACTCAGTAAGGCTAGATGGCTCTCAAAGATAAATGCCTGGCTCTTCTCAGAAAGACAATTAATGAGCTCCGAGACTGCTTAAACGGAGATGAAATGTGAGATTAACAGACGCAGGGCCATCTATCCACCCTGCCACCAGGTTCTCTCCTTCTCCCCGCGCTGTTTCATTAGACACCGCCAAGGAAACCCACTGAACGCACCGTGGCTATCCGGTCTATTTTTGAGATAATTACAAGGCGCGGGCTTGGATCCACTTAGAGGCAGAAATATGGGACAGAGAAGGATTAAGGTGAACTCTACCCCTTTCTGCTCCACTAAAGATACCCCCACAGGCTTTAAACGGAAGAGAAAACCACATGAAACTTTCGTCAGAGCCTGGTTGGCTGCTGCGGGAGCTGTAGGGCCCACAGTTCTGATTCTGAGCAGCACCCAGTGCAGTAATGAGGTACTCTCCCCCGCTGCAGGCTCGTCTCCCCACCTACCCCCCTACTCGCCCATCTGGGGGTGGAAGGAAGTGGTGAAGGAAGGAGTGGGGAATGAAAGAGAGAAGGGAAGAGGGGGAGAGAGGGGCAGAGGGCAGTGCAGAGCAGGATCCTGGTATCTAATGATCACACCACTCTCTCTCGGGAAGCTCAGAGGTCACTCCTCCACGCAACTGGACCTATCCTCTGCTCTCATGACCCTGCAAACAGGAAGACCAGGATGAGGTGAAGTCACCTCTGAGCCAGCCTACCATCTCCTGTTTCCTGCCCAGCCTGCCATCTCCTAGAAGGCACAGCAAGAATGCAAACCTGCAGGAAAGAACCGGGCTTGCTTGCATCATCTCCATCCATCCCCCGCACCACAACCCAGCAGAGCATTTCTGCAGACACTTCTTCCATGTCGCCCATTTCATGAGCAGAATTTCCACCTTGACATCCGAGCGTGTCCTTGACTCCCCGCCCTGATGACAAAAACAATGACACTGGGACACGGAGCAACAATACTCATAACAGCTGCTACACTATACCCACATAAGGGGCTTCCCTTGTGGCTTAGCTCGTAAAGAATCTGCCTGCAATGCGGGAGACCTGGGTTTGATCCCTGGGTTGGGAAGATCCCCTGGAGAAGGAAAAGGCTACCCATTCCAGCATTCTGGCCTGGAGAATTCCATGAACTATACAGTCCATGGGGTCGCAAAGAGTCGGACACAACTGAGCGACTTTCACACGATACCCACTTTGCTCCTGCAGCAGGATTAGAACCTGGATTGAACTTGGTGCTTTTCCTTGATGCCTTTCCTTATATAAGACTTTCCATCAATCAGAGGCCTCTTCCTTGCCTCCAGGAAGATTAGGGTTACTTTAGCAGGAGCGAAAAGAAAAAGAAACAGTACTCAGTCTTTCTGATATCCAAAGGCAGCTGCCAAGCCAAGGCCTACAGAACAATCTTGCCCCTTTGAGGGAGGTCACATAACCCAAGATAAGGAGCCCCAGCAACACCTGGAAAGAGCCTTCCATGAACAGCTGCCCCAGGACCATCGGTGGTCCAGAAGGACTCCTACTGCCCCGACGGAACCTCTCCATGTGCCCCTCACTTTCACAGGTGCCCCTCCTTCTTCAAAGGAGATTTATAGACCCTTTAAAAGATGGACAGGGGTGAGGAAGAGAAGTGGTAATGCTGCGGAGAGAACAGGGGCAACCCCCACCCACCCCCCTATCAAACATGAATTAAAATATTTAACCCTCACAAAAAGACCACATGGAAGGTGAATATTATTATTGTGTCTGATTCACAGAGCATGAAAACAGAGAAGTAAAAGGTCTCAGGGTCCCCGTGGTTGGTGAGCTGGGATTCAAACCTGCTTCATCTAATTCCAGGTCCTCTCTCATTCCCAGATTCTTTCACATACATGAAAGGTCATGCTTGGCCTTGTGCAGAAGGACACACGCTTGCCCTCAGGCAACTTCCAAGTGACTCAGGAAAGCAAAAAAAAAAAAAAATTATTTAAG
>NW_011494716.1:2603525-2605970 GCF_000754665.1 Bison bison bison | reverse complement strand
TAAGCAGAAGTGGAATATCATAACAGGCAAGGAACAGAACACTCCACATGAGGGAAGAAAGCCTGTCAACTAAGTCTCCCGAAAAGCAGATGCCAAGGGGGTGTCAGGTGTGCAAAAGACTTACTGGGGAGTAACATCTGAGTGGGAGCTCAATAGTGTCCTCCCCCGAAAAAATATGTTCAAGTCCAATCCCCCAGAACCTGTGCATGTGACTTATTTGGGAAACGGTCTTTGCAGATGTAATCAAGGTAAGATAAGGTCACACTGGACTAGGGGGCCCTACATCCAAAGACAGGCTTCCCTAGTGGCTCAAACGGTAAAGAATTCACCTGCAATGCAGGAGACCTGGGTTCGATCCCTGGGTCGGGAAGATCCCCTGGAGAAGAAAATGGAAACCCACTCCAATATTCTTGCCTGGAAAATCCCATGGACAGAGGAGCCTGGCGGGCTACGCTCCACGGGGCTGCAAAGAGTTGGACACGATGGAGTGACTAACACATAAATCCAAAGACAGTGTTCTTAAGAGAGAAAAGGAAGGTTTGAGACAGAACAGACTCCGAGAAGAGGGTGATGTGAAGACAGAGGCAGAGACTGGAGTGACGAAGCCACAAGCCAAGGAAGACCTGGAGCCACAGAAGCTGGAAGAGACAGGTGGGGTCCCTCTCAGAGCCTTCAAGGGAGTACAGCCCCCTGGACTTTGGACTTCCGGCCTCCAGAAGCACGAGAGGAAAAAATTCTGCTGCTTTAAGGCACCCAGTTCATCATCAGTTTTTACTGCAGCCACAGGACACTGACACAGCTGTGAGAGGAGAAGGCAGGAGGCAGCATTGGACAAAGGAAGCTGTCAGGCCGGGCTGCAGACCCGACAGTTTCTGGCTGCTCACCGGGGACTCCAGACTCAAGTGCCCCTTAGAGGAGTCCTGTGTCGGGCAGAAACAGCCAGGCCCTAGGCCCACAGCCATGCAGTCAACGGCTGGGACCGGGCAGAGCAAGGCAGCTCAGGGGCTGAGGCGGCCCCAGGGTGTTGACGCTGGAGGCTGTCATCTGTCCACACTGCTCAGAGCTAGGTTCAGTCCCTTCTCAAAGGGAGGGTTCTGCGTCTGCCATAGCGTGGACACGGAAAGGACAGCATCCCAGTTCCACTCCACTTTTAAATCCCTCAGTGTGCGGCCCTACAAGTAAGAGAGCCCCAACTTGGAAGGAATCATCCTCTGTTCTGTCACCTGGCTGCCTCATTCCTTTGTTCATTCATTCACTCGTTCACTCATTCATTCATTCATTCCTTCACTCACACATTCATTCATTCACTCATTCATTCCTTCACTGCACCACTATTTCCTGGGGCCTGCTGTGTCCTGGCACTGTGCTTGGTGAACTGGCAATCCACAGGAGCCAGGGGCACTTCCTGAACTCTGGGGCTTGCATCCAAGTTGGAGACACAGAGCACCTAAAAGGTGCTATTAGGTGTGGTTGGAGGGACAAGTGGGTCTAAATTCCACCATGTTCCCTTGTTCTTAGGAGTAAAGACAACCAAAATTTTAAATTCCTTAAAATCCTTGAGTCCATTTTTATTAACATCAACCTGTAAGCTCCTCCTTCAAGAAAGAGCAAAGGATCATAGTTAAGAAAGTGATCACTCTGCCCATGATCACCCCACCAAGACTATGAGTCCCTGTGCACATCTCCCAACCTCTCTGAGACTCACCTGTGTGAGGCAGAACAATAAACATACCTGTTTCATTGGTCTCTAAGGAAATGAAATGAGACAATCCATGCAAATCCCTTAGGACAATACATGGTAAATAATGTTGTTTAGTCTCTAAGTCATGTCCGACTCTTTTGCAAACCCATGGACTGTAGCCCACCAGGCTTCTCTGTGCATAGGATTTCCCAGGCAAGAATACTTGCGTGGGCTACCATTTCCTTCTCCAGGGAATCTTCGCAACCCAGGGATCAAACCTGCATCTCCTGCATTGGCAGGTGGATTCTTTACCACTGAGCCACCAGGGAAGCCCTTGGTAAATAATAGGTGCACAGTAAATTATATATCCCCCTGCTCCTCTCCTCTCCTCTCTCCTCCTCTCCTCTCTCCTCCTCTCCTCTCCTCTCTCCTCCTCTCCTCTCCTCTCTCCTCCTCTCCTCTCTCCTCCTCTCCTCTCTCCTCCTCTCCTCTCTTCTCTCCTCCTCTCCTCTCTTCTCCCCTCCTCTCCTCTCTTCTCCCCTCCTCTCCTCTCTTCTCCCCTCCTCTCCTCTCTTCTCTCCTCCTCTCCTCTCCCCCTCTCCTCTCTTCTCCTCTTCTCTCCTCTCTTCTCCCCTCCTCTCCTCTCTTCTCCTCTCCTCTCCTCTCTTCTCCCCTCCTCTCCTCTCTTCTCTCCTCCTCTCCTCTCTTCCCTCCTCCTCTCCTCTCTTCCCTCCTCCTCTCCTCTCCTCCTCTCTCTCCTCTGA
>NW_011494716.1:2596976-2603425 GCF_000754665.1 Bison bison bison | reverse complement strand
TCTCCTCTCTCCTCCTCTCTTCTCTTCTCCTCTCCTCTCTCCTCCTCTCCTCTCTCCTCCTCTCCTCTCCTCCTCTCCTCTCCTCTCTTCTCTCCTCCTCTCCTCTCTTCCCTCCTCCTCTCCTCTCTTCTCTCCTCCTCTCCTCTCTCCTCCTCTCCTCTCTCCTCCTCTCCTCTCTCCTCCTCTTCTCTCCTCCTCTCCTCTCCTCTCTCCTCCTCTCCTCTCCTCTCTCCTCCTCTCCTCTCCTCTCTCCTCCTCTCCTCTCTTCTCTCCTCCTCTCCTCTCTGCTCCTCTCCTCTCTCCTCCTCTCCTCTCTTCTCTCCTCCTCTCCTCTCCCCCTCTCCTCTCTTCTCCTCTTCTCTCCTCTCTCCTCCTCTCCTCTCCTCCTCTCCTCTCCTCTCTCCTCCTCTCCTCTCCTCTCTCCTCCTCTCCTCTCCTCTCTCCTCCTCTCCTCTCCTCTCTCCTCCTCTCCTCTCTCCTCCTCTCCTCTCCTCCTCTCCTCTCCTCTCTCCTCCTCTCCTCTCCTCTCTCCTCCTCTCTTCTCTTCTCCTCTCCTCTCTCCTCCTCTCCTCTCTCCTCCTCTCCTCTCCTCCTCTCCTCGCCTCTCTCCTCCTCTCCTCTCCTCTCTCCTCCTCTCCTCTCCTCTCTCCTCCTCTCCTCTCCTCTCTCCTCCTGCCATCAGACACCAACTATCCCTGTGCAGCACTGCCCTGCTAGCCACACCACCCATCTGCGAGCCCCTGTGGACTCTCGCCTTTCCCCTTGTTCCTATGGACTCTAATAAATCAACAGTGACACAGAAAGCAACCACACACAGTCGGCACATGCTGGGATGTTGTGCTAAAGCCTTTATAATCCAACTTCGAAGAAGAGCATCTAGTATTTAATTTTTAAAATGCAATATATATTTAATGCAATATTAATATTTAACTCACTTAATGCAATATTTAATTTGATCTCTAATGCAAATAAAAACAGTAAACAGATTTATTAATGATTTACACAAGCGCTTGCCTATTCTGTTTTTAAAGTGTTTTTCCGCCTAGAAGACAACTTTCTACCCCTGAGGAATTAAATACGGAAGGGCTTTCGAGCTAGTTCTTGTGCGTGGGTCGGAGTTGTCATCTCGTAAGTGAGCTTGGTCAGCAAGCAGCAGCCGCGGCTCTCACATACTCTCACAGTTAATGAGGTATCCTCTGTGCTGGGCGCTGGGCTGAGCTCTGGTTGAGAGACAGAAGGGGGCACATGCTCTCAGAGGACAAAACAGAGTAGGTCTACTTCTTCCACAACCTTTCAAATCTGTTCCCCAAAATAAATGTAACCCGCGAAAGGTGCCAAAGGTCATGACAGACAAAGTGAGCTTCACTCGGTCTCATCCTACCTGAGCCAAACAACCCACCACAATGTTGAAATAACCCAAACATCCAACGACAGGGGACAGGTTAAGTGAAGTATATCACAGTCATACAATTCAACATTACGTAACCTTTGGAAATCATGCTCCAACGTTATGTTTAATGACATGAAGAAATGGGCTTATGCATTACATCTTTTAAGCATCAGAGTACATAGAATTGGAGAAGGCAATGGCACCCCACTCCAGTACTCTTGCTTGGAAAATCCCACGGACGGAGGAGCCTGGTGGGCTGCAGTCCACAGGGTCGCTAGGAGTCGGACACGACTGAGCGACTTCACTTTCACTTTTCACTTTCATGCACTGGAGAAGGAAGTGGCAACCCACTCCAGTGTTCTTGCCTGGAGAATCCCAGGGACGGGGGAGCCTGGTGGGCTGCCGTCTATGGAGTCGCACAGAGTCGGACACAACTGAAGCGACTTAGCAGCAGCAGCAGCAGCAGTACATAGAATAATCTGCTTGTTTTAAGCACATGGTTGCAGTTTTTTTAGTGACATGTGCCACAAAATTAACTTTTGTTTTCTGCTCATTTTCAATTTCTTTTATATTTTGCTATAGTCTCCATTTTTCCCACAGTGCATATTTATTGCTTTGGTATTCACAACATTATAAACATAAACAAAACTTATTTCATCCAAATAATACCTAATGAAAACACTAGAAGCTTTGGGTTAATGCTATGAATTGTTCTCCCTAATGTGAGTGGCAAAGTCAAGGGCTAATTACTTTCCAAGACCAGTAGCCTTTATTTTAAGGACTTATTTCTCAAGACCAGGGCTCTCTGGCCAAGTGCCCTAAACCCTCATCTCTAGAATGCATCTAAGGAAATTTCTGCAGTATTGAAGGTGTCACTGGGCTTCTTCCAGATGCCTGTATTAAACTGGGCAAGGACATAGCTCGATTAAAGAATAAATGATATCATTTGGGGGAAAGTTGGCGGTAAATATAAAAAATCCAGGACAATCTTTCCAGCCGGCAAAAGGGCACTCAAAGTAAGAAAGGACACGGGTGAACTCCAGATTGTTATCAGAACATTATGTTTGTTTCAGAGTAAAAATGAAGCCAATTGGGACTGAAATCCTTTTGTTAAAATCTCAGAAACAGGGAAGAGAAGAAAGAAGGAGAGTGCAACAAATTAGGAGTTTGGGATTAATAGATACAAACTACTATAGATAAGCAACAGGATTTGCTGTCTGGCAAGAAGAATTATAGCCATTATCTTATAATAATCTGCAACAAAGTATAACCTACAAAAATACTTAATCACTGTGCTATACACCTGAAACTAACATAATACTATAAATCAAATATACTTCGATTTTTTAAATCTCAGAAATATTTAAGGTGGTGCCTCCTAGACCATTTCAGTTGAACAAAACCCCATCTGAGGCTCTTAAGGAGGTACTGGAAGACAACCTAGTTGTCTGGTTGTCTTGGTTTTCTGAGGATATTAAGTGTGCTATTCCACAGAGGCCCTCCAGGGGGCCCAAGGACAGAGGACTCATCTCAAAGAGATGGGAGTGCCATTGTTCAAATGACATAGACAATGAATTGACACATAAGAAATCCACAGAGTCTTAAAAGGACTTATACAAGCTTGGACTAAAAAGAACTGAGATAGTGCTAATAAAATGAGTCCTTCAAATCCCCAAGGGGTTCCCTGGTGGCTTAGATGGTAAAGAGTCTGCCTGCAGTGTGGGAGACCCAGGTTTGATCCCTGCATCAGGAAGATCCCCTGGAGAAGGAAATAGCAACCCACTCCAGTATTCATGCCTGGAAAATACCATGACGGAGGAGCCTGGCTGGCTACAGTCCAGGGGGTTGCAAAGAGTCGGACACAACTGAGCGACTTCACTTCCACCTTCACTTTTCAGACGGCCAAACTTCTATGGGTAGAAAGGAAGTTGAAAAATCTACTCAGCTGCAAGTATAGCCTATTTCTTATGTGGGAAAAAATAGGTGACTCCAAGGTCAGAATCAAGATCTCAGAGGATGGAGCCAAAAGCCACAAAAATCATTCCCAGAGACCTGTTTTGAAACTTAGCCAAGAAATGGTCCTTTTATGCCAAGCTGAATTTCAGAATTACTAGGGCAACTGACTGCTATGTTTTCCCTTTTTTGAATGAGAACTTTCATTACAGTTATCCTACAGTTGTCTCATCATTTATTATTGGGTATAGTGGGGGAGTAGATAATTTGTCTCTTCAGTTTACAGGTCTTCAGATCTAGAGGAATTATATCCAAGGAACCCAATTCAAGGATCTTCACCCATATCTAGACCTTATATAAATTTTACGAGATCCTTGGTGGTAAGCCAAGCTTGATGGCGTAATGGAAAATGGTGTTAAGGGGTCTTGGGAGAGTCAAGTGTATTTTGCAGGTGAGATAAATGCAAATAATTTACAGCCAGATAACATACTGTTTGGGCTTTGTAAACATGGCCCCAAGTCCTTTAACACCCTACTGAGATAAGGGATCTGTCTCCCCGAGTCTCTAGCCCACTGGCCAACCTTAAAGATTGTAGACTTTCCAAGCTCCATAATATGTGAGCCAATTCCTTTTAATAAATGTCTTTCGATATATTACTTATCCTATTGGTTCTGTGCAGTTCAAGTCCAAAAGCTTTCTGCTGTAGAATTCCCTCTTGCTCAGTGTAGGGTTTTGGTTCTATTCAGACCTTCAACTGATTGGATAAGGCCCACCTACATGATGGCTAGCAGTCTGATTTACTCAAAGTCCACCAATTTAAAGGTAAATATCATCTAAAAATACCCTATCTCAGGAAAGCTCAGAAGAATATTTGACCACCTATCTGAGCACTGTGGCCCAAGTCAAGCTGACACACCAAATTAACCACCACACTGGTCCAAACCTCTAACCCAGAGGTCAGAGGTCTAATAAAATAGTTATTGTTATATGTTTCTAAGTTGAAGGTTGATTGTTATACAGCAAGGCAATATTAGAACACCCCTTGGAGACACCGCTTTAGGAAAAATCCCAGTGTTCTCCTGGCTTGCTTCAAATAATAATAAATCCTTCCTCTAAAATAGAAAATAGAACACCCCTTGATACAAACTCTTACAGAGGAAGGCATGAAGGACTTTGGCCAGGCAACTCCGTAGCTGAAACACTGGGAGTGTGCATTCACTCTGTGAGAACAATGCATTTCACTCTAAGTCAGCAAGGACAAGGAATAAAATTCAAACTTCCCATAAAACCCAAGCTCCTCGCACAGCATGGTATCACCCCAGCCTACCTCTTCAGCCCATTGCCTATGATTCTCCCTTTCACTTACCCTCCTGGAAAACACCAAACACTTCCCATTTTCTTTGAACACGATGCTCTTCCCCGCCTTTTTCCTACTTGGGAACTAAACTAAAACAGTATGATCCCTGACCACTCTATCTAAGGAAACCCCCCAGTGAGAGACGGGATAACAAGTCCCTTCCTCCGTCTGTATGAGAACTTAACCTTCAGTTAACTTCCTTACACTGTCTCCCTGGTAACCTAATTAGCTGAGATGTCAATTCTATTACCAAGCAACATTACCCAGGGTATAAATGACCTCTCACTGGTATGCTGCATCTGGCCTGGGAAGAGCTATAAATGGACTGCAAGCACCTGCTGGGACGCCGTGCCGTGGACGTCACTGCTTGGTAATAAGATGCTCCTTGCAGCATTCCTGAGAGCTCTGCCTGTGGCACCGTGACAAGAGATACTGGCTTCTGTGACACAGGCATCTTCTAAGCCGGGACAGTCACCCCTGCCCAAGGTGGACTCATCTCCTTGCACTGGAGTGATGCTGCGTGGACCACTGAGGAGGAGGAACACCTGGTGTTGCCCTAGCAACCAGCTGGGTTTCCCATCCTTTATCTTCCTAGAGCTTGTGATGCTAAGCGTGAAGCATGGAATTCTTATGAGTCTGAATGTTTAGCTGAATCTTGGAAGACCCTTGGTTCACCTCCCCTCTCCCTTGTATTGCCTTGTATCTTCTTGTATTATTCTCTCTTGTATTGCCCTATTTTTGCTTCACCACACCTTTCACACTTAATTTACTAATTACCCATTTGTTTATTGAGTGGGAACTTGAAGAGGTCAAGGGCCATGTCCATCTTGTTTACCACTGTAAACTCAGCACTTACACGACTGCTTGTCACATAGTAGGAGCTTGATAAATACTGTATGGGTGGATGGATGGATGGACAAAATTAGGGGAGGAAGTTGCTAGAAAGTTGTAAGAGGCAAAGTAAACAGAATCCAAATTGCAGAAGGTCTTATTTGAAGTGCTCATGCACGAGCAGTGAACTACCCTAAGGACCTTGGAGAGATGCAGAAGAATTTCAGGTAAAATAGAGTAAAAGTATATGTGCATAAAATGGATGGCTAACGAGGACCTGCTGGGTAGCACAGGGAGCTCCACTTGGTACTCTGGCAATATGAAAACAGAGTGGACGTGTGTAAGCATATGGCTGAATCTGGTTGCTGTACAGCAGCCACAACACTGTAAAGCAACTATACGCCAATAAAAAATTAATTTAAAAAGAAAAGTAAAAGTCTATGGCTTACATTGCAGAAAGGTCATCCTGACAGCAGTGAGGATTGGGGGAGGAGAGAAATGAGAGACTCAGGAGTGTGTATGCATGCTCCCTTAGATGTGTCCGACCCTCTGTGACCCCATGGACTACAGCCCACAAGGCTCCTCTGCCCAGGGAATTCTCCCTCTGGAGAGGGTTGCCATTTCCTTCACCAGGAGATCTTCATGACCCAGGGATTGAACCCATGTCTTTTTGCGTCTCCTGTGTTGGCAGGCAGGTTCTTTCCTGCTAGCGCCATCTGGGAGGCCTGAGACGAGAGACAGAGAACAGTTAGAGGAGTATTGTGGCTAATAGTCCTGGTCAGAGGTGGGATGAGGAGGATAAAACAGTCTCAAGAGTCATTTAGGAAGCAAACTCTGGAGTACTCGGTGACCAAATTAGACATGGGAGGCAGAGAAATGGAGGAATCCAGAGTGGCCACAGAATGGACACTTATGACA
>NW_011494716.1:2585784-2596876 GCF_000754665.1 Bison bison bison | reverse complement strand
GGACTCGGAATGGGCAACGGGTCTGGGGGTGGGAGAGACGGTGAGTTTGACCTTCCAGCAGAGATGTCAGCCAGACAGTTGGAGCCGGGAGATAGGGAAGCTGGGCGTCAGCACAGATGGAGGTAGCTGGCTTCCATTAAACCCACCCAGAAAGCGTGGAAAGTGGTATTTTAAAAGGCCAGTGACAACTCTAGGGTAGTCTGCTGCAGAAAGAAAAGCTGAAGAAAGGAGTTAGGACTATAGCCCACCAGGCTCCTCTGTCCATGGAATTTTCCAGGCAAGAATACTGGAGTGGGTTGACATTCCCTTCTCCAGGGTACCTTCCCAAGCCAGGGATCAAACCCAGGTCTCCTCCATTGCAGGCAGATTCTTCACCATCTGAGCCACCAGGGAAGCCCAAGATGGATCCTACATGGAGTCAGAGCAGACTGAAAGAAGATGCATGTCTTTGATTCCTCCTGACACTGAGCCCCTACATCTATCATGGAATTGATTTCTTTCTTAAATAATAGTCATTTCTGTTTGCATCTAATCTCTCTAGATTAGAATTTTTTTTTACCATCTTTGAGTACCCTTAAATCCTGCACATAGTAGGTACTTAATAACCTCTCCGTATCTGAACTGTCCCAAGAAGGGGAGGGGAATCACTAATTAGTTTCAATCCAGACTAATTGCTTTTCTAAACTCTCATATAAATCTGACTTTTAATAGGTTCTGAGAATCGATGTTTCATTATTTTTTGCCGCAGTGGAGTTTATCCCTGTTGATGGGTCATTACAAATCATCGCTCTCTGAGAGGTCCCCTTCCTATCTCTCATTTCCTGATCTTTCAGCAGGGTATCTGTGTTCTTGAGAGTGAAGGGGTAAAAAATTAAATGGGTCTTGGAAATTAACAACTGGGACCAACCAGACCAGAGGAAGAGACGCTTTGGTTTTCTCAAGGAGCCTACTCCAGACAGAATCCTATCACTCAAAAGGAATAAATGGAAGGCTGTATCTGCGGTCTCTGTCAAACAGATATTTTCGGTATATATCTGTCATTCAGTGAGCACCCACTACACACCAGATGCTGGCTGAGCAATTTACGTGTGACCTCATTTAACCATCACAACAATGAGAGGCATGGACTATGGACCATAGACAATGATCAGTCCCATTTTCCAGATGGGAACACCAAAGCTCTGGGAAGCTGAGGAGCTCACGCAGGTCACGGAGCTATCACATGCCACACTCCTGCCTCACAGCCTGTCCACACTCCCACAAAGCATGCTGTGCCTCTCTGGTGCGTATGGTTCAGCTCTGAATCACTGGGGCCCCAGAGGACCCCACCTGGAAGTTGCAAGGAGTCCCAGAGGACCCCCTACACGAATGTTACCCTGGAGTAAGTATTGTGGCAAGCTTCCTCCTAACTCTGACCTCAGACAACAATCGTTTCTCTTCTCCCTGGCACCAAGATTCCCCCGTAGAACTGTTTGTGTACAGCCAAGCAAAACACTGCACCCTGGAGAGCAAAGAAAGATCTGACGCCAAAGAGGCCTCTCCGACAGTCCCCCGATTTCAACCACAGCAGGGTCTGAGCGTGAAAGAACCATCAGAAGGGGAGCTCCAAACTGGCTCAGATTCTCTCAGCTGTCTACATGCCGAGGCAGAAGGAATCAACAAGCAATAAACCTGCTTCAGCCATCTCACCGGAAAAAAATGAGGGTTAGTCTCATTCAGTCATTTACAACTCTTTGCAACACCATGGAGTGTAGCCCACCAGGCTCCTCTGTCCATGGAATTCTCCAGGCAAGAACACTGGAGTGGGTAACCGTTCCCTTCCCCAGGGGGCCTTCCTGACCCAGGGATTGAACCCAGGTCTCCTGCATTGCAGGCAGATTCTTTACCATCTGATCCACCAAGGTAGCTCCCCTTCGCAAATCTCAGGGTCTGTGGATGTAATCAGGGCCCAGGGCAGTAGGCTGGCCCCTTGTTATTCCACTTTCATTTCCTTTCTGGATGAGAGTGCCAGGAGGGAGACAGCAGAAGCTGTGGTGGCTGGGGATCCAGCAGGGCCAGGTTCAAACCCTGCCTCCTACCCAAGCCTCAGCTCTCTTATCTGTGCAACAGGGTTCATTATAGTGCTCCTGCCTCCTTAGATATACGGAGCTAATGCCTGGAGGGCACATATTTATCCTGGTGCCTCGTAAGCCATGCAACCTCAGCAAAGGGTTGTTGTTGTTTAGCTGCTCAGTCGTGTCCAACTCTTTTGCGGCCTCACAGACTGCAACTACCAGGCTCCTCTGTCCATGAGATGGGGTTTCCCTGACATGAATACTAGAGTGGGTTGCCATTTCTTTCTCCAGGGGAAACTTCCCAACCCAGGGATCGAACCCACATCTCCTACACTGGCAGGTGGATTCTTTATCACCTGGGAAGCCCAGCAAAGGGTAGCTGTTATTATCTTCACACAGATTGCAAATACAGAACTGTGCAAAGGTGTAGATAAATTAGGGAAGAAGATGTAAAAAGCCTCCAGGTGGCCCACATGCTTCCACATATTTCCAGCTCAATGTTAGACTATATAAGGAGCACAGAACAGACCTGCCCAAATCCTGACTCTCTCCACTCTGTCCCTGTGGATCCTGGGCAAGTTACTTAATCTCTCTGAGCCTCACAGAGTTTAGGGTCTAGTGTGAGAGAAAGGTAGACAAATAATGATGCAAGTAAACGTGTAAGGAGTGTGATTACTTTCTCACGTGTGCTACTGTGGGAAAGGGAAAGAAAGCAAAATGATTGTGAGTGTACAAGATAACTGAGCCACCTGGGCGTGGACGGCCAGCCTGGGTGAGGGGCAGCAGTGCCGGAGACTTCTCTGAGGAAGCTGGGGTGAGTCAGAGACGGTCAGGTAAAGAGGCTCGAGGGAGCATTTCAGGCAGAGGAAAGCCACGTGCAAAGGCCTTGTGGTGGGAGGAAAAATGGCCTGGATGCAAGTTCCAAGCTGAAATTGGAGGGGCAGAC
This sequence comes from Bison bison bison, assembly GCF_000754665.1. Taxonomy (NCBI): domain Eukaryota; kingdom Metazoa; phylum Chordata; class Mammalia; order Artiodactyla; family Bovidae; genus Bison; species Bison bison. The sequence goes on along the minus strand of NW_011494716.1, from coordinate 2,593,876 downwards.
AGCAGGCAGACCCTGCCAGCTTCAGGAATGAATATCTGAAAGGGCAGAGACTTTTAGCTCTTGATTTAGCCCAGGTGCCTAGAGCCATGCCAGGCACATCAATGGAGCTCAAAAAAAATATTTGCCGAACCTAAATGCCCATCAACAGAGGAATGGATAGAGAAGGTGTGGTACATATATACAATGGAATATTACTGAGCCGTAAAAAGGAAGGGAACTGGGTCATTTGCAGAGATGTGGGTGGACCTAGAGACTGTCACACAGAGTGAAATAAGTCAGAAGGAGAAAAACAAACAGTGTACATTAACACATATATGTGGAATCTAGAAAAATGGTACAGATGACCTTACTTGCAAAGCAGAAATAGAGACACAGACACGGGGAACAAACATAAGATGCCAATGGGAGAAGGGTGTGGTGGATGAACTGGGAGATTGGGACTGACATATATACACGACCGATGCGTGCTTGCAGGCATCCAGCTCTTTGAGACCCTACGGACTGTAGCCCATCAGGCTCCTCAGGCAAGAACACTGGAGTGGGTTGCCGTGCCCTCCTCCAGGGGATCTTCGCAACTCAGGGACCGAACCAGCATCTTCTGTGTCTCCCGCTTTGGCGGGTGGGTTCTTTACTACTAGTGTCACCTGGGAAGCCCATACGATTGATGCTATGTATAAAATAGGTAACGATTGGAACCTACTGTCTAGCTCAGTGCTCTGTGGTGACCTAAATGGGAAGGAAATCCAAAAAGGAAGGGATGTATGTATACATACAGCTGATTCACTTCGCTGTACAAGAGAAACTAACACAGCACTGTAAAGCAACTCCACTCCATTTAAAATTAATTTAAAATAAACAAAAAATTAAAATTAAACATCAAAAAAATGTATTTGCTGGACTTATAAAGTATGAGCTCATATAGTTTATTTTTAGCAAGTCAGCCACCTAGGGGTGGATGAACCTTGCTTCACTTTGACCTGTGGTGGGTGGGCAATGCCAGAGGGAGGTCAGGGGATCTAGACTTTCAACAGTCATGAGAAGCCACTGCCCAGGGACTTTAATCCTGCCTCCTGCTGGGCCAGAGGCGCAGCAAACACAGGTATGCCATGGCAGGTCTTGGAAAGTGAGAAGCTTTCTTTGTGAAGTGATTTTCAAGGAAATTCTACACTTAACAGCCCACATAAGAGAGATGTTTCTTTCCCAGCTGTTCATTATATTTCAATGAATAGCCCCATTTTGTGGTAAAATGTCCCCAAACATCTAACTCGGGTTTTTTGCCTCTGGAACACAACACGGCATTTCCCTTCTTAGACTCAGTTAAGAGTGTGGGGTCGGGGAATGACTTAGAGTCTTAGACTCAGTTAAGAGTGTGGGGTCGGGGAATGACTTAGAGTCTTAGACTCAGTTAAGAGTGTGGGGTCGGGGAATGACTTAGAGTAGATGGCCCTGAGACCTTAAATTGGGTCCAGGAGTGGTGGACACAGTGTCTGTCTAATATAATATCCTGAAGAGCTGAAGAAATGGAGGTGTCGTTCTCAGAATCTCAGAAGACTAGGCCGTTCCTCCTGACACCCTGAACACCTCCTAACTTAGGAACCTGAGGTCAAAGGGCAGCTGCAGTCCACAGTTTAGGAACTGAACTCCGTCACACATCACTTCCCACTTACGGGGCTGCCACGTTGCCCCGTAAGACGTCACCACCAGCCTCACCTCACTGCACGAAGGCTGAGACCTGACCCAAAGGGAACAAGTCGACTGGATGGCAGGCAACCAAGCAGAGTCACTCTGTGCAGAAAGAGTGGGAAGAGGCCACAGTCTGAGTGGATGGCCAATGAACTGAAAAGTCGCCACAGCAAAGGGTGGTGGCCGCCGCTTTGGCCCTGTGCGTCCACGCACTGGACACAAGAGACTGAACAGTGAGCAAAGCCAGATGGCCACTGGCTGCAGAGAAAAGGGGTCGGGGGGCAGGGGGATAGATACATTCTGAGAGAAACTGACGGCAAACTGCACAACCTGGAGAGAGAAGGGGGCACAGAGAGGGCAAGTCACAGACCTAAGGCCACACAGCTGTGCCCCAGCCAGGATTTTGAGCCCAAGCCTAACCCCGGTCTACTGAGTTCTTGCAAATGCACACACTGTTCTCTGCAGGAGGATGGCAGGATAAAACTGCTATTTTTGTTGTTCGGTTGCTAAGTCATGTCTGACTCTTTGCACCCCATGGACTGCAGCATGCCAGGCCTTCCTGTCCTTCACTGGAGTTTGATCAAAATTGTGTTCATCCGATCAGAGATCAGCCAAGAGGTATCTGCTGTTCTTACAGCATCATCTTCTTTGTCGCTAATGACGGTGTGTTTTCTTTGGGATTTCACCTTGACTGACTGCACAGATGTGCCAGGAAATGTCCCAAAGGCTCGCCCCACTTATCCCAGTGATCCCCCCATTAGAAGTCTATGTGGGAGTCATTATTAACCTACATTACAGATGATACAGCCACTCCCTGGTAGAGCTAGGGTGTGTGCCCAGGGCTGTATGCTGCCCAAGACCACGCAGCTGCCTGGGATGTGACTTTCCCATCAGACTGAGCCAAGTAAGAGGCCAGCGAGGCTGCAGGAAGGGAGAGAAGGGACCCCAAGGACATTTCAGGAGATGAAGTGTCAGCTCACCCAGGGGACTATTTGGGGAGACGACCAGGGATGCTCAACAGGCTAATGAGGTAAAACCTTCCAAAATTCTTAGAGACAGGTGAGGACAAAAAAAAGGAAATAACATGTCTAGTTTTTGCTTCTGAGTCTTGAGAACTCCCAGATTTTTCTATAACTGCTAACACCCTCCATCCTTCTGTCCACATCCCTGTTTGGATTTTCTGAGTGTTTCTAGGCCACTGCACTCTCTGATGCTTTTCCAACAGAAGCCAGAAACCAGATCATCGTCCCTTTTACCTGACAAATGTCTCCACTTGAGTGTGAGGTACTCAACTTCTATTGTCCCTTGATGTGAGTCATCAGTTGGAATTGTTACGTTTGTGGCAAAATTTGTCTTCCTTCATTCACCATTAATGTCTTATAAGGGCAAAGTACAAGCCTGGACCAAGTGGGTCTTGCCCAGGGTAAAAATTCATGTTCAAAACCCTTTACATCCATCAGCAAAAATCAATGTGATTGTCAAAGGGTCTTTCACTTGTTTGGGCAATAAAGATTCTTTAAACTAAATGTTTTTACTCCTCACATTTTCATTCAAAAAAAAAAAACTGTAAGAAAGATTTTTTATTCTGCAGATGACAAAACTTCCCTTGTTTAAAAGCAATTTAGCATATAGTAATGTTCAAAGTGTTCCTCATTAAATAGTCCAGAAACATTTCATGGAAATGATCCAAACTAGCTGAGTTAAATGGATCAAGACATGTCACCCTGTAAACATGAGTGTTGAGTAATCGGTTGGTGAGTTCAAGATAGACCCACCAGGGTTACTGAGACGACATTGCAGAAATTGAAGGATGAGTGCAGGGTGGGTCATGAATATTTTTTTCCTCTTTTGACTGTCTCCATGTCAGGAAATTCAAAATTTCAGGAAACGGATATTCACTGATGAAGGCAGGATTCAAGACACTTGTAACTGAGTGCTTGTTCTGAAATCTTTCATCTTTTCAACGAATTCTGACTGCCTCCTAAGTAGCAGACACTATAATAATCCTATAATACCTGTGTGCTAAGTAACTTCAGTCGTGTCCGACTCTTTGTGACCCCATGGACTGCAGCCTGCCAGGCTCCTCTGTCCATGGGATTCTCCAGGCAAGAGTACTGGAGTGGGGTTGCCATGCCCTCCTCCAAGGGATCTTCCTGACCCAGAGGTCAAACACTTGTCTCTTATGCCTCTTGCACTGGCAGTCAAGCTCGTTATCATTAGTGCCACCTGGGAATGATGGTCCTAGGGATACCCTTAAAGGAGAGACGTGACTCCCACCCTTAGAGAGCTCACAGCTATTGGAGGCATGCACAGCAAAGACAAAATGGCAAATGTTATGAGCATGCATTACACAGAGACACAGGAGCCGGGGAAGGAGAAGCCGGGGATGAAGTCCTTCCATCAAACACCGTGTCCTATCAATTCTCACTTCTAAGTATTTCCCGAGTGAGTCCTCTTCTTGACACCTCCCCTGATGTCACTCTAGTCTAAGCCACCAAGTCATTCTACTTGGACTATCATAACAACTTCTTAAAGAGTTTTCAGGCTTCCCTGGTGGCTCACTTGGTAAAGAACCTGTCTGCTCATATGGGAGACACAAGAGATGTGGGTTCGATCCTTGGGTCAGGAAGATTCCCCTGCAGAAGGAAATGGCAATTCACTCCAGTATTCTTGCCAGGAAAACTTTATGAGTTGCCAAGAGTCAGAAATGACTGAGCGTGCACGCACAAAGAGCTTTCTGGAATCCACTCTGGTTCCCCACATACACCCCCACAGTGCTACCAGCGTGACCCAGAAGGGCCTTCAAAGTGTACATCTGATCATCCACCACCGCCAACCTCTGCCAATAAAAAGGAGAGGAGGGGGAAAGAGGAGAAAGAGGAGCCGGAGAGGGGAGGAGGTAGGGTGCTTTCCCAGAGGCAGCCCTGAATTGCGGGGAACTTTCTGGCATGTGATTCTAGGCAAGTGCCTTCGGCCTTCCTTTCCTCAGCTATAAACTAAGGATAAATATACCAGAGGTTGGGCTAAACAAAAATCACCAATATTCAGCTCTTCCTGACTTACAATGACATTTTCATGTAGTTCCACCCGATGCCTCCATCACGGAGCTGCTGTGAGATGAAAGGAGATGAGCACGGCGCCTGGCACACAGGGATGCTCCTCGAACACTGGCTGTCGTTCACTTCCTGATTCCTCCCTCTGCTCGGTCCTACCTTCTTGCTTTGCAAAACCCACTCTGGCCATTTTGTGAAGCCAGGCTGCCAGCTCCATGGGCATCTGGGCTGGAGGGGTGCCCGGCGGCCTCCTTCTCCTCTTGTTACAGCCCATCAGTGGAGCGATCTTTATTTCTGGCCACTTCTGCAGAGCTGACATCTGCCTAGCACAGAGGAAAATTGTTTCTGCCACGTCCTCCAATAAGAATGATTTTCTTCATGCTCCGTTTGTCTACAACTGTCTTTCCGATCATTCTCACTGTTAGCACATGGTCTACATGCTTGAAATTCAGCCAGAGGAACTGGGTAAAATTTATGATCTACTGACTACTGAAGCTCCAAGCCATCAGATTTGAATATAAATGTCGGAATGAGGTCATCAGAACCAACAGGTAGCAAGACAGCCAATCTGCAGATTTGCATGGCGCAAATCCATACCTTAATCTGCTGCCAATTAAAAATATCGATCGGACAACTATGTTAATTAATAGAACACAGAAATTCTCCCAGCCTTTTATTTTGATATTATAATTTTTGATGGAGTTTCAAATGCCTCGATGTCACTATTAACGTCAGCATTTTCCCAATAATGCTCTGCTCAAACAGAACAATTCATTAGTGCTAAAACCAATTTACTGGAATGGTCTGAGAATCACCTCGGTTTTCTCTATTAATGTAGTACAAGATGAAATATTTCATGAGTCGCTGGTTGACATGCTTGACACTCCTCTCATACCGCTTAGCTCACCCAAGGTGGAAAGTCTCCATTCGGAAAATGAGATGCAAGGGACAAAAAAAAAAAAAAAAGAAACAGGACTTTAAAAATGGTTTACTGCCCTTCAAAATTGAGACAGTCCCCATCGATATTTTTTAATGAACTTATCTCTTGCAAGGTAATCCTCAAGATACATGAAATCATTGAAGCAAAAGGCTTAAGATGGTGCTTGACTCAGAGTCATTGTTAAATAAATATTAGCTATTAATTGGGGGAGGCAGGAAGATTAGAGAGGTTGAGATCATAGACCTCAAGTCACATGATGAAGTCAAAACCTATCTCTGCCATGTCTTAGGAGATTTAGAGAAAACTCTCCATGCGTGAGGTTTTCTCTTAACTCTGAAATGGGCATTATTCTATCCTATTATTTTATTACTTTCCCGAGGCTGCCATAACAGGTTATCACAGACTCGGTGGCTTACAACAGTAGAAGTTTACTCTTGCAGTTCTTAATGGAGGCCAGCCGTTCCTCTGAAAGCTCTAGGGGAGAATCCTCCCCAGCCGCTTCCAGCTTCCGGGGTTCCTTGTGTCCTTGGCTTGGGGCCACATCACTCCAGTCTCTGCCTGTCTGTTTATCTCCTCAGAAGGACACTGGATTTAGGGTCCACTCTAAATCCAGGATGATTTCATCTCTAAATTATTAACTAATTACATCTATGAAGATTTTTATTTCCAAATAAGGTCATATCCCAAGGTTCCAGGTAGATTTGAATAAGGGAGGGAAGGGGGACACTATTCAACCCACTACAGAAGGAATGATATAATATGCTTTGTGGAATGGCAAGGAGGATTAAATTAGAAAATTGTATATAAGGTGCTTAGCCAGAAGTTCACATACAATGTGTATGTGTTAGTCACTCAGTCATGTCCAACTCTTTATGACGCTATGGACTGTACCCCACCAAGTTCCTCTGTCCATGAGATTTCCCAGGCAAGAATGCTGGAGTGGGTAGCCATTCCTACTCCAGGGCTCGAACCTAGGTCTCCCATATTACAGGTAGATTCTTTACTGTCTGAGCCACCAGGGAAGCAGGGTTCAGTAAAAAGAGCTAGACTTGGGACTCCCCTGGTGGTCCAGTGTCTAAGACTCCATACTCCCGATGCAGGGAGCCCAGGTTCAATACCTGGTCAGGGAACGAGACCTCACATGCCACAGCTAAGACCTGACATAGCCAAATAAATTTTTTTTAAGAAAAAGAAGAAGCTAGTCATAGAAACAACTACTCTAATGTACACTTCCCAAGACCACTTGGCTTTAAAGAGTTGCACGTCTTCTAGGAAGCACAGCCATCCTTGCTTCCCTTGGTTATCTGGTTTTTCTCCCCCAACTTTCACGCCCAGTTTGGGTCATTATCATCATATCAGCAGTTTACCTTTGCCATCTCTCCTCTAAATGCCCTGCAATGCTTCCCAGAGACACCAGAGGGGGCTGTCCTACAGGCAGGTAAGTTTGAGTGCTCATGGGCCCTTCCTGTGGTAATGTCCATCCCTTCTTGGCTTCCCAGAGCCCGCAGGACAGAGCCTAAGCTCTCTTGACCTCATGATCCCACCCTGCCTCCCCCGCCAGCTCTGGCTCCACCTCCAGTCTCCTTCTTGAATGTGTCCCCACTAAGTCAGGCTCTAGTTTGCACTCTCAGATAAGGCATCACCTCCTTCAGGAAGCCTTCCTGGTTTGAGCCTCCAGGTCTGAGCTGAGTGCCTTGTTGTGTATTCCCTGTCTGCCTCTATCAAAAACCTGTGTGTGTGTGTGTGTGTGTGTGTGTGTGTGTAGTGTAATTGCTTGATTACATGCCTAGCTCCTTGGCCACAGGAAGAGTTTCTTATGGTCAAGGATGGTGTCTTACCATTGTGTATTCCCAAGACCAAAACTAGAGCCAGGTTCAGTGTAGAAAACTCAGTGAACAAACGAATCAACAAAAGAGTTCTCACAGCTCTACCTACAAGAACCTGATAAATATAAGATTGAAATTGTGGGTGTCATTTAATTAAGGACCCACCACCTGGTTTTCTTGTGGCTCAGGGCATTAGCCGGAAGAGTCCAAACAACATTATCAGAATGATGGCCCAAATCAAGGCACCAGGATCCTGGAAAAGACTTGAATTTTCACATTAATTTGTTCATGGAAAGCTATATCTATACTTGCATACACACACACACAAGAAGCAAAGAGGAGTTTGCTGCTTGGGAGGAGTATGACAAAGTTGAGTTGGGAAAATGTGGTCTTAACCAGGACTGATGCTGAAGCTGAAGCTCCAATACTTTAGTCACCGGATGTGAAGAGCCAACTCATTGGAAAAGATCCTGATGCTGGGAAAGATTGAGGGCAAGAGGTGAAGGGGGTGACAGAAGATGAGATGGTTGGGTGGCATCATTGACTCGATGGACATAAGTTTGAGCAAACTCTGAGCAAAGCAGACAGGG
>NW_011494716.1:2581853-2585595 GCF_000754665.1 Bison bison bison | reverse complement strand
ATTCTGTGCCTTTGAAATTCACATAACTGCCTTTGAATTCATCCTCACCACCCACACCAACAACTAAATTTTTTTAAAAAACATATGCTCAGCTTCCTGAAAAAGAGATCCATTTGTCATGTGGTCCCTGGCCAGGTAGAGCATGGCCTCCAGCCAATCCTGCTGCTAAACCATAACCTCCAGAACTTCACAGGGATAAAATATTGACTGTTTACCCAGAGCCATGGAGAGTTCCAATTTGGCCTCAACCAAAAAGCCCCTGGAAAAAAATGAGCATTGCACATTCACTGAACTCCCCTGCAAGTCGAGAGAAAACCCCAGAGACCCTGGTTCTTTTAGATTAAGGCTAAAATAACTCAACTGAAATTTTTTTCAACTGAACACAAGTCATCTTTGTCTCTGAAGCCTTATCTGTGTTTTCCAATATTCTGACACTTGGTAAGAATTCTTTCTAAAGCATTGGGCTACATTGACAGGCAGGTGCCCTCTAAGGAATCCGAAGGGGAGTATCTGATGGGGAGGGGATTTTGTGCCTGAGATCAAAGCTCAGCCCAGAGAACCGAAGGTCCCAGGATTACAGGGTGGTGGGAGGACAAAACATGATGGTGGTGTGAACAGTTACTGCGTCTGCCAAGCGTTGCACAGTTTCCAAGTGGTCTTATTACACATTTTTTCCAGTGATATAGTCAAACTTATATCTAACATGACATTCACTCGAGGAGGATAAATCATTCTGAATTTTTTATCATCTCCCCATATTATGGAACCAATTTAAATACTATCAAATGGTGGTAATGGCCAAACTAATATCTTCAGCTCTGGCATTTATCCTGAGCTACATACATAATATGATTCCCAGCTGCCAGCTTGACATTGCTGCCTGCATACCTACTCAGATAGTGCAAAGCCTAAACCAAACTCTCCATTTCCATCTCAGCCCCCACCCCAAACGCATGCTCTTCCCGTCTTTCTCATTTCAGCGAACGGCACCACTCTCCACCCAGCCGCCCAAGCCGAAAACCTCAAGGACGTCTCATCTGTGTCTCCTCATCCCTGGTGTCCAGTTTATCAGCGAGTCTCACTGGTTCTGCTTCTAAGATACATATGTTGAGTATGTTCTCCTGATTCAAACCACTGTGGTCCGTGGTACACACAAATAATGGAACATTACTCAGCCATAAAAAAGAACAAAATAATGCCATTTGCAGCAACTTGGATGGACTCAGAGAGTGTCATGCTGAATGAAGTACGTTAGACAGAGAAAGACGACACCATATGATCCCACTTATACCTGGAACCTAATAAAAGGGTACAAATGAACTTCTTTATAAGGTTTATAGAGTTTATTGACTTATTTATAAAGTTCAAAGAAATGGAGCCACAGATGTAGAAAATAAACTTGTGCATACCAAGGGATGGCAGAGGGGGCAAACTGGGAGATTGGGATTGACATATACACACACTATATAAATACACAATAGACAGCCTAGATAGATAACCTAATAGATAACCACAATAGAAAATAAAGACCTACTAGATAGCATAGGGAATTCTACTCAATACTCTGTAATGGGGTCTATATGGGGAAAGAATCTTAAAAAAGAGTGGATATATGTAACTGTATAACTGATTCACTTTGCTGTATAGCAGACACTAACACAACATTATAAAAAGCTATACTCCAATAAAAAATTTTTAAAAAAGAACTGCTGCAGGAGGCTCCTAACTCAACTATTTCCCCCTTCCCTTCTCCATCATCCATTTTCTACCCTAGAACCAAAATAATGTTTTATAAATATGAACCATGTCATGTTACATGCCTTCCTGGCTTAAAGGTCTTCAGCAAGGGATTCCCCGTTACATGTAAAATCCAGTCCAGCCTCTGCACCGTGGCAAGGTGGGTTTAGTGCCTGACTACCTGTCCAGGGTCCTGCTGGCTCCTCCTCCTGACTCTGAGGGCCTAGCCACGCTGGTCCAGCCCTAGCTCACCCAGCTCGCTGCTGCCCAGCCTTCCCCAGGGCTGGCTCCTTCCCAACCTGCAAGTTGAGCCCAAAGTTATCTTCTCAAAAAGCCTCCCCTGGTCGCCGACCCACAGCAGAATCACGTGTCCTCATTGCTCGTGATCACATCATTCTGTTTCCTCCATGATATTCAATATCGTTGGAAGTTAGCATAATTATTTATTGGACTTCCCTGGCGGCTCAGCAGTAAAGAATCCACCTGTAATGCAGGAGACTCAGGTTCAATCCCTGTGTGGGGAAGATCCCCTGGAGGAGGAAATGGCAACCCACTCCATTGTTCTTGCCTGGAGAATCCCATGGACAGAGGATCCTGCGGGCTATAGTCCATGGAGTAGCAAAGAGTCAGACACGACTGAAGCAACTGATCATGCACACACACATACTTATTTATTACTTCCTCCCCATCTTCCCACCCACACTCCTACTAAAACACTAGCTCTGAAACAACCCGTCCTGTTATTCGGATCACCTCCCATTGCTGAGGGAGGGACCCTCATCCTCAATGATACGGGACACCTGACCCTGGACAGGGGAGAGCCACACATGTGCTCACAGCTGGAGGAGGAAACCTGTGTAGTAACAGAGGGTGGGATGCCCCCTGGTTCCTGCAGAGAATGTGATGAGCCAGTTGGAATAATTTTACAGGCTGGCTGGGAACTGAAGACTCTCAGGTGGAGGATGGGTGATCTGGCTGGTGGGGGGGAGGGCATTCCCTGCTGGTCAGGGGCATATCTGACAAGAGCAGGGGAATCCAGGGGGGCCTGGGTGGCTCGGAGATGTCCAGGCAGCACATGAAACTTTAAGCTTTACCATACGCATGTCCACTGGTTTATGTCCATTGCCTGCAACACTGCCTTTATAAACACTGGACTGATGAAGGAACAAACCCCAGGCAATAGGCCCTCCCTCTCCCCCACTTCTAGCTTGACTATGTGGACACTTCACGACTCAGAAGGTGGCTGAGGTGGCTGGGTGGGGACTATGACTCTGCTTCCCTGGGTTGCCCTCCTGTGAGTGTGTCTTCCTTCAGTTTCATCACCTAATCAGCTCTGTTTCTTTAGGATTCCCTGTGGATCGGAAGTGTAAAATCCATAAAAGAAAAGATCAATGCAATCTTTTATTTAAACTACAAATGTACGAGTGTTATGGCTGAAGCATGAGTCGTCTATCCAAGAACCTATTCAACGTTTCCATTTATTTTTCATCTGAACCATTTCATTCCCGGTACTTTTACAACATGGAGACTTGGTCAGACTTTCTGTCTGAATATTCACCCATTAGCACTAGAAGGGGAAAAAATGGACATGCGAATATAATGTTCAAAAGCCAATGAACAATGCCCTGTCTTCATTAGCGCTTCTAATGTATATTTCAGTGGTTCTTCTAATACTTATTTTTAATATGAAAGAAGGGCATGCTCGTTAGAGAAGACTTGAAAAGTACAGAGCATAAGAAAGAACAGAATAATTGCTCGCAGCCCCACCATCCAAATTCAGCCACTGGGGGATAGTTTCTTCTGATTTATTTCCTAGGCATAAGTATCTTTAACAGAGCTAGATTTTTACAACATTGTGTCTTATTTTTAATTGATATCAGAGTACCACTATTTTATATTAGACTCCTTAACATCAGCATTTTTAACAGCAGTAAGAGTGCACCCACTAGATGGACCTTACATCCTAGAAATTCACCTGAGGTTGTATGTTTGTGTTGTTTGCAAT
>NW_011494716.1:2581054-2581753 GCF_000754665.1 Bison bison bison | reverse complement strand
TGTTTGCAATTTAGGTTGTTGGCAACGTGAAACCAGCTCTGAGCACATTTTTATTCATAAAGCTTTTATACTTCGGATGATTTTCTTCTGAGAAATTCTCAGACTCTCTGGACTAATGTTACAGATATCTTTAAGGCATTTGATCTGTATTATCAAGTTGTTTCCCAAAAGAGATGTGGAAAATTACCCTTAAAAAAAAAAAAAGAACAAAAGGGGTTTGCTTTTAAGCAGAGTGACATTGACTTTGGTTCTCTCTCTTCTGTTCCTAAGGATTTTTTGACATAATTCAAAAGACTCTTTCGATGCCTTACCTCCCATTTCTATCCTATGAAATTCTCACCCATGAATTTCCATTTATCACCACAGAATCCTGAGTCAATGCATTTTCCTGCTACAGTGTGTAAAAGTTCACAATCCAGCCCTGCGATGTAGGCAATAGCTCAGGCCACAATCCCAGATGCCAGATTTAACCAATCAGAATGCCTGTCTCTTGCAGTCTTCTAAGCATGGCACTACAGCCCTTCCTGCCAGCAACAGGGGTGCGTACATATCCAGGGCAGAAAACCCAACATGGAAGAAAAGACTCTTGAGATTGACTTGGCCTGAAATGAAATTAAAAATTCAGTTCAAAGAGTTTAAGTGATCCGAAAGAACTATTTTCTTCTGGTATTTCAAATATAGCTCTGTCTTAGACGCAAA
>NW_011494716.1:2576759-2580954 GCF_000754665.1 Bison bison bison | reverse complement strand
TCTTTATCTTTTCAAAAGAAGCACTTCTTAATAATGGAGCCTGAAAGCAAAGAGCTTAGAGAAGAGAAGCCCAGGCTTTGTACAAGTCTGAATCACTCAGCTAGGCAAAGTGATGGGAATTTCTGACCCTGAGTCTTCTGCAACCCTGGACCCATCCACCAAATCCAGTGCCTACACCTTGAAACCAGGGGTACTGACCTACCAAATGGCCTCTTTTTTCCTGTCATTGTTGAAGAAAAGCAACACAGGGCAGCCTAAGTCACAAGCCACTGTTTGAGTGATCCTGGGTGGGGATCAGAGCACAAGCCCCTTCCCAAAGGAGGGAGGAAAGTATTGGGTCCTCTCACGCTGCATTCCCCTGACTTGTCCTCTTTCCCACCCGCCCCCCAACCCCACCTCCACCCCCTTCAACCCCTCCTCCCCCCGCCAAGACTGATCCTGCAAAGGAGATTTTTTAGTTTGTTCTCTGCTTAGATGTGAACCTTTAAAACGTTCCCTGTGAGGGGCAGTCTAGAGCCATGTGCCCAAAGCCTTCAAAGAGCTTCAAATTTCTAAGGAAATAACCTAAGGTATGTATCCAGATTGAGGCACCAGGGTTGGCCATTGCAATTCTTGCAATTTTCGTCAATTCCCAGTTGACAGAAACAGAAACAACCAGAAATGGAGAGCTGGCTGAGTAAATTGTGTACCTGTGTCCATACAGTGGAGCGCCATGTGATCTCCAACAATTAAGTGACTAAACACTTCGTGGTTACAAAAAAAGAAAAAAGAGGCCCTGGGTGTTGCCTGTGGGGGGCACCCAGAAAAGGAGCCTGAGGGGTCCAATTTCTGACCCCAGTGGTGGCGGGGGCTTTGTCAGCCTGCCTAAGTGAAAGCTGCTCAGTCGTGTCTGACTCTTTGTGACCCCATGGACTGCAGCCCGCCAGGTTCCTCTGTCCACAGGATGCTCCAGGCAAGAATACTGGGGTGGAGAGCCTTTCCCTCCTCCAGGGGATCTTCCCGACCCAGGGATCAAACACAGGTCTCCCACACTGCAGGCGGATTCTTTACCAGCTGAATCACCATGGAAGCATGTCAGCCTGACTACTCTGGCCAAAAAAAAAGTTGTACCTCTGAAGACCGCTAGAGTTGGTGGGGGTGAAAAAGGGCCAGCTTTCCACAGGCTCAGGCACAGGGAGCACTTCTTGAGCCCAGGTAACCCTGCCAGCCTCACACCGGCAGGGAGAAGTGACCTGCTCCCTGGTAGATAGGAGTTCCAGCCCCGCCCCTTCCCAGCTATGAGCCCCACTTGTCCCAGACGTCCCAATCTGGAATCTCCTTAATTGGAATCACTGTAAAGTTACTTTAACAGAATACTGCTACTTTGGAAAATGCTTTAAAGCCCAACGCACACTGTATCTGCCTTACTTAGTCACCCGGTAATTGCTGCAATAGGAAGATTTACTGATTGGGAACTGTCAAATGGTGTTTGCTTAGTGGTCAAGAATCTGCCTGCCAATGCTGGAGATGCAAGGTTTGGTCCCTGAGTCAGAAAGATCCCCTGGAGTAGGAAAAGGCAACCCTCTACGGTATTCTTGTCTGGAAAAATCCCACGGACAGAAGAACCTGGAGGACCACAGTCCAAGGGTTCGCAAAGAATCAGACATGACTTTGCAACTGAGCACAGCTATCTAAGAGCCCTCAGTTCACTGTGAAGCCACCTGCCACATGAGACAAATTCATTTAATAAAGATTGAATATCACTGTTTTTAAAAGCAGGAAAAAAGAAATAATGTAATTGATCCAGCCTTAGAAAAAGACTGGCTATTTCAATATGGTAGCTTGAAGACACGTGTTTACCTTCTCTTACTTCCCAAATCTCATGAAAACAAGAATAAATGAGACGTCTATGGTGGTGCTGGGCCTCCCTGGTGGCTCAGATGGTAAAGAATCCACTTGCAATGCAGGAGACCTGGGTTCAATTCCTAGGTTGGGAAGATCCCCTGGAAGAGGGCATGGAAACCCACTCCAGTATTCTTGCCTGGAGAATCCCCACGGACAGAGGAGCCTGGTGGGGTACAGTCCACGGGTTCACAAAGAGTCAGACACGACTGAGCGACTAAGCACGTGATGGTGCTAAGGACTGGAAAGAGGAGGGTGGCTTTGCTGGATCCTACCTGTGTCCCAACTGGTAGTGATGGAATTTACTGAATACTACTGGAATGGAATTTGATTAAAGAAACTGAGCCCTCTCCATAAGGGCGATCCAGTCTTCCCGTCCCTCATGGGAGTCCTGTTCATGCTGGCATTGGGGAAAGGTTGACCAGACTGCCTCCAGTTCCACTCTTGCACATCCTAAATCAAAGCCTGTCAGACACACATACACACACACCCCGATCAGCTCTCAAACCATGGGTGAGGTCTAATGGGGAAGCAGACTCACACTCAACATAGGAGACCCACCTCAGTGTCTGTAAAGAGACATTCCCTTCTCTCGAGGCCAGTTGGATCATTTGTTCTACAGTAAGTATCCTTAACTGTTTTTAAGTTTCCTTAAATCAATCTACAGGCAAAGTTTGGGTGACAAGGCCAGTTACAGGAGGAACAGAAATGTTGTAAACCCTGACAATGTAAAATTAATTGGAAAAAGTATTAGGGCCCTAACCATTGTTCATTTTACTTAGTGGGTAATCAGGAGTTACAGTGCAACAGAGATTAAAAAAAAAAAAAAAACAGAGGCTGAGGATTGTTATTCAAAGATCTGTGTGTGTCTTAGTTATTCAGTCGTGTCCAACTCTTTGGGACCCCATGGACTGTAGCCCGCCAGGCTCCTCTGTCCATGGAATTCTCCAGGCAAGAATACTGGAGCGGGTTGCCATGCCCTCCTCCAGGGGATCTTCCTCACCCGGGAAGCGAATCCACATCTCTGCAGCTTCTGCATTGCAGGCGGATTCCTGACCATCTGAGCCATCAAGGGAAGCCCCATTTAAAGGCACAGAGGTAACCAATAGGATGTCTGATATTAATGACAGAAGGACCAAAAATGAGGCTAAGGAGACAAGAAGGGAAAGTGCAAGGTATTACAAATGAGCTGAAGTCCTCATTTGTCAATAGACAGATATTTGTCTGGTAGAGTCAATATTGATAGAGTCAATAGATATGGCATTTTAAATTGGGAAGGAGAAATAAGGGTATTGGTGCACGATTTAGAGGAACAGAGGTGGCCATCAGAACTTAATACAGAGTGCTCCAAACCGTTACCTCCAGTGTGTGGGGCGAGGGTTGGGGCACATAGGAAAGTTTTTCTTCTAAAGCAATACACTCGTGCACTTCTTGACTTGCATAGCACAGACATGTTACATAAAGTGAAAAGTGAAAGTGTTAATCGCTCAGTCACGTCAGACTCTTTGTGACCGCATGGACTGTAGCCCACCAGGCTCCTCTGTCCATGGGATTCTCCAGACAAGAATACTGGAGTGAGTTGCCATTCCCTTCTCCAGGGGATCTTCCCAAGCCAGGGACTGAGTCCAGGTCTCCTGCATTGCAGACAGATTCTTTACGGTCTGAGCCACCTCCAGTGTATGGGTCGAGGTGGGGGCGCGGCTCATAGGAAAGTTTCGCTTCTAAAGCAACATACTGGTGCACTCTTCGACTTCCATAGCACAGACATATAACAACAACACAATTTTAAAATGAAGCTTTGACACACAGGACATACATTAGATTCGCTGCCTGTCTGCAGATGGGAGTCAGCTGGGGCCAAACTCTGATATCTGAGCACCGCACTCCCCCCAGCTCTGATTTCAGATTGGATGGGTCTGGGGTGGGCCCAAGAATGGCTCAATTTGAAAGCTCTCCTGGGGGACTCCAATGAGCTGCCAGAGCTGAGAACCACTGCCTGCTAAGAGCAGTATTATCTTCCTCCTAATGTCTTCCATCTCTTAAATGTTCCAACCATCCCTGCAACAGCTATCTATTGAGTACCTCCTGTCCAGACACTGGGGATCAGATGGTGGACAAGAGCTTTACCAAGGGACTCACTGTGCAGAGAGGATGGTGCAGGAAGTCATTCAGCAAACGACTAACTCATTCATTCATTTTTTTTAATTTAAATTTATTTTAATTGGAGGCTAATTACTTTACAATATTGTATTGGTTCTGCCACACATCAACATGAATCCGCCACAGGCGTACACGTGTTCCCCATCCTGAACCC
>NW_011494716.1:2564160-2576659 GCF_000754665.1 Bison bison bison | reverse complement strand
GTACCATCCCTCCGGGTCATCCCAGTGCACCAGCCCCAAGCATCCTGTATCGAACCTGGACTGGCGATTAATTTCTTATATGATATTATACATGTTTCATTCATTTACTTTTCACGGCAAATGCTACACAAAGAAGAAAGGGTATGAGAAAACAATGCATTATTTTTGTACATCAGGAGGAAATGGATGATATTTTTAAATCCACCTTTTTTTTTTTTTTAATCCCTTAATGATTCTGCCCCTCCCTTTCCCAGAGACTGGAGGTCAACAGCTCCGTCCTTCCTGAAGACGCCATCAGGAGCTATAAATCCATCTCCAAGCAAGGGCTGGAATCCTGCCCCTTAAGCCATCATGAGCTACAACCATAAAATCCGTGTCCTGCCACCCTGGCAACTGGCCAGAGTGACTGCATGCTGCATGCACGTGGCTTAAATTCTCACCCCCGGCAAGGAGTGGAAAGAGCGGACAGCAAGCATGAACGAGGACCTCTCACCCCCAAAAAACATGCCTGCCTCTAGTGAGGTTCTGATATGACACCAGCTTGCAGTCAGGGTTTCTTTTTGAAATTTCCACGGATTCCTCCCCAGCCATAACAACCATCCTAGAGAGCCAAGGAAGCAATGAAAAATATGGATCTCATTAATCCAGGGATAGCTAAAGGGGGGCGTCCATAAAACTGGGGCTCTGGACATCCACAGTCACCACCCCCTGACCCGCCGTGTTCTCACTTTGAAAAAAGCAAAGTGATTCTTTTTGTTTTGCCAGTTTATTTTTGCTGGAGGGGGAAAAAAAAACAGCAAAAACTAAGAAAAATCTCCCTGGTTGTAAACTACAAGTATAAAATGGGAAATCAGAGAAAATCAGCGCCCTTAACTTAATCCAGAACCAATAAAGAGCAATAGAGAAGGCTAATGACCAACAGTAAACACAGGTACATCCTACAGTTGACTCACAGGGGCTGGACAGAGACCGAGGCGGCGGGGAGCTTGCCGCCAGGGCTATTACAGGCTAATTTGGTTAGCAGCAACGACAGGCTCCTTGTAGCGAGCACCTGCCTCTTTCCATTTCATCTCATTTTTATCGTAACCATGTTTTTATTTTCACAGGCCAATTCGATTCTGCCCCACGCTTGCAGAATTGAGTTTTTCAGATTTATGACACGAAAGCTTTCAAGTGGTTGTGATGTCCAGGCTTCCTCATGCAGATCCCCACAGCCCTTCTCTAGATCTGAGACCACACGGTCCTACAAGGGGCTCCCTTGCCCGGAACCCCAAGGTCTCAGGGCCACAGAGGCTCCAAAAGAAACATCGTTATTCCCTTCATGAGAGAACCATCTGTGGTCATAACTCCCCTCCTTCCCCCTCCCCATGCCAATAGGCTGTATCTGTAGACATTTCCTGTCCCCAAACTCCCTTTATTATTATAACTCATCAGGACTTGAGTCCTAAGAGAATTGTGGCCCTGGGTGGGAGAAGGTGCTGCCCCCTAGAGGGAGCTCTGGGAATTTGTAGGGTTGATTTTGGTCCTCAAGGTGGTTCTGGGGACCCATCTGGCCTTTAGGGAGCAGAGAAGCTAGGGACAGACCTACACACATTGTCCTGTACATCTCTGGATCGCAGCCTCAGTGGAAAATGAGAATAATAAAGAAGCTTGTTTAAAATTATCTTCACTTATAGGACTTCCCTGGTGGCCCAGTGGCTAAAAGTCCATGCTCCCAAAGCAGAGGGCCTGGGTCCCATCTCCAGTCAGGGAACTAGATCCCACACGTGGCAACTGAGAGTTCACGTGCCACAACTTAGACCCAAATAAATAGTAAATACATAAATATTTTTTTAAATGATCTTCACCTAGAACCTAACTCAATTTCACGTGTAGATGCAAAGTATGTTTGCACGGTTGAAATACACACTGTTCAGACACAACATTAAAAGACTGTACTTTATGCCATTTAGAACTTGACCAATGGCTGTTCAGTATTTTGGGGAGTCAAGTCACCAAGAAAAATACAACCTGTGTTTCCAAGTTCCCAGGACAATGGGTCAGCATTGGTAGATGTCACAGTCAGAGTAGCTCAGAGTACCTATGCTTTCTTATATACTTACAGCATACTGATGTGGCTCCCGTCCCAAAACATCATTTAAAGAAAGGGCATAACTACTACTCATTTGGACATTGTCATCTTAAATCCCAATATCCATTAGAAGTAGATTTGAGAGCAGTTATTCATCATGTCTCTGCCATAATTGATCATTTACATATTGAAGTACCTCCTTATTATAAATCTCCTTCTTTCATTTCTCCTTTATATTAGGGCAAGATTTCTTTTGATGCTGTGTGTAAAGGTGAGTTTACACACCTTACACACCTTTATGTTCTTCAGGATAGGAAAGGGTTGAGGCAAAGTTTTTGTTCTAAAACAAGGGCATTCACTGTGATCATTTTTGCCTCACAAACAGCCTGCAATGCTTGCATGCAGACACCTTGGCCAGGTAAGACTGGCCTGGGCTCTGACCACTAGGTGCCTGGAGTCACCCTACCTGAAAGTCCAGATTTCACACCCGAAGCTGGGCTTGCCCTTTGAGCCCAGGACAGGGTCTTGAAATCCCTTCCCACTCTTGCATGTGCTGCCTCCCCTGGCCCATGCCCAGCCCACCCGTCCATCCTCACCTTGCCTCCCTGGCTCACCACACCCTAGTCAGCTCTCCCTCTGACTATTTCTCAAACACTATGCTTCTTCCGACTCAGAACCTCTCCATAAGCAATTCCCCCCTCCTGGACTGTTCCTAGATGAGTGAGTGAGTGTGTTAAAGCCGCTTGGTCATGTCTGACTCTTTGCGATCCCATGGACTGTAACCTGAAAGTCTCCTTTGTCTATTGAATTCCCCAGGCATGAATACTGGAGTAGGTAGCTGTTCCCTTCTCCAGGGAATCTTCTCAACCCAGGGATAGAACCCAGGTTTCCTGCATGACAAGTGGCTTCTTTACTGCCTGAGCCACCAGGGAAGCCCGTTCCTGGCTAGCTTCCATTTTCCCTCAGCTACCACCCTCTTTGACAGGCTTCCCCTGACTCTCAAACCCAGGTCAGGTCCTACCACCTGCCTGCATTTCTTGCAGAGCAGTGACCACGACTGTAATATGATTATCTGCATGACATCTGCCTTCCTCCGAAGCTCGGTGCCCCTTGAAATGGACTTCCTCCTACTTTCTTCCTCACTGTGTGTTGAAAGTGTTAGTCACTCAGTCATGTCCAACTCTCTGCAGCCCCATGGACTGCAGCCTACCAGGCTCCTCTGTCCTGGATTCTCCAGGCAAGAATACTGGAGTGGGTAGCCTTTCCCTTCTCCAGTGGATCTTCCTGACCCAGGGATCAAACCCGGGTCTCCAGCATTACAGGCAGATCCTTTACCATCTGACCCACCAGGGAAGCCCCTCCTTCCTCAATGCATCTCCCTAAATGGATGGTGACCAATCTATAGTTGGTGCTCAATAAATACTTCCCCATGTGTGAAACCCAAACTCACCATGAAACGTTCCTAAGATAATAACAGCCTTCTACCTCCCTGTGTGGTCGGTGCAATGGAAAGCTGCCCCAGATGCCCACCGGATGAAGACTTTCTAGGAAAGTCTTCACAGGGACACTGGCCTCCTGAGCAGGGACCTGGGTCTGCTCCTGTCACTGATGTAACCCCAGCAGCTGACACAGTGTGTGACCCAATAGGGACCCAAAGATACTCATCCAACCAACTGACCAACCACCCCAGGCTAGACGCTGGCACTGGTTTCTTATCGATAACACCAGAATTACCCTGCAGTGGGGCATTTGAGATGGTTTCCACTGCCCATCCCAGGCAGGGCTGAAACTTCCAGGCCTTTGTGGTTCTCATACCTCGTTGCCATGGGCTCCGTGCAGGACCACGGACTGTCGACATGTTCACCCCACCCTCGTCAGAGATAACACCTGCTGAAGTGCCCAAGAACCCCCATGCCCCCCAAATCCTCCTGAAACCCCCAGATGACTGAGTCTAAGGATCCTTGCCACTTCGGAGCTATCCTTCAATAAATGCCCAGAGCCTGAGCATCTGACCAGCACAGGGATTCATGGGGCAGACTGACCCCAGTGCAAGCAAATCCTAACAAATCACAAGGGACCAGGAGCAGCAGAGAGCTCAATACACACCCCGCCTCCTGCCCACTCCCCAGAGCCACTGCCTTAAGCAAAGAGATTACTGTGGGTAAATCATTATGAAAAGGCTCCCGCTGGAGACGATGAAAGGAGAACAGAGAGAAAGCAGTGCTTCGGCGGTCAGACAGGGGCAGGAGGCTGATTTTCCTGGCCCCTCCCCACCCGGAGAGCCAGGAGTGGCTAACTCCTTCATTGCTAAGCAGATCCTCCTCAAGGCTTCCCATTAAAAAAAAAAACACACTGACAGTGGTCCTGAAGCAGAGGAAACCTCCTGCTTCTCTCACACAGGGACAAGCCAAAAACAACCTTGTCGAACAAACAAAACACTGAGGGTCCAGAAGAGATGCTTCCGTGTAACTCTGTCGGGGCATATGGTTTTCAACTTGGCTACACTCCCAAAAAGTCACACATCACTACAAATTGTTATATGCGCGCGTGCTAAGTCACTTCAGTTGTGTCTGACACTGCGACCCTATGGACTGTGGACTCCCCTGTCCATGGGATTCTCCAGGCAAGAATACTGGAGTGGGTTGCCATGCCCTCCTCCAGGGGATCTTCCCAACCCAGGGATCAGACCCAAGTCTCTTATATCTCACTGCATTGGCAAGAGGGTTCTTTATCACTAGGGCCACCTGGGAAGCCCACAAATTGTTATATATTGAATTCTATTCAACAGAATAGCAGAGACATCACTTTGCCAACAAAGGTCCATATAGTCAAAGCTATGGCTTTTCCAGTAGTCATGTACAGATGTGAGAGATGGACCATAAAGAAGGCTGAGCACTGAAGAATTGATGCTTTCAAACCGTGGTGCTGGTGAAGACTCTGGAAAGTCCCTTGGACAGCAAGGAGAACAAACCAGTCAATCCTAATGGAACTCAACCCTGAATATTCATTGGAAGGACTGATACTGAAGCTGAAGCTCAAATACTTCGGCCACCTGTGAAGAGCTGACTCCTTGGAAAAGACTATGATGCTGGGAAAGACTGAAGGCAAAAGGATGAGATGGTTAGATAGCATCACCAACTCAATGGATGTGCATTTGAGCAAACTCTAGAAGATAGTGAAGGACAGGAAAGCCTGGCGTGCTGAAGTCCATGGGGTCGCAAAGAGTCAGACATGACTTGGTGACTGAACAACAACAAAATTCAACTTCTCTTGAACCCACCAAGATCTCAGCTTCCTCTCCACCTGGTGCCCCATCTCCCTAAAGAAATCTTCTCAGTTCCTCCTCTCCCATCAAGTTTCAGCTTAAATATCACCTCCTCCCAGAAACCTTCCCAGACCTCCCTCTCCTGGTCCCTCTATCTCAGTAGGCTGTTTGCTTCCTTCATGGCTCTCAGGATAATCTGAAAGCTTTTAACTGAACTGCTTGACAACTGTCTTCCTGCAACTTTCCTACTAGAATGCAGCCGGCAGGAACCGTGGGGGCAGGAACCGTGTCTCTCAGTCACCCTGGAACGTCGTTGGCTCAGCTCAGTGTCTGGCACTTCACAGGCACCCACTCAGTTGTGATTGAGTAAAGGACTGAAGCTCTGTTGGGGACACTTGCTACTTAATCCAGCCATGTATTCATCCACGTATTCACCCTTATAGGGGTAACCACACTGTGCAGGGGCTGTGCTGGGTGCTCGAGCCACATTGTGAGTCATTTCACCAAGCCAGAAGAGACACGTCCACATCTGTTTGGCTCAAGAAGTGTGCCCAGGGTTGTTTCTGAAGTAGGGACAGTGCAGGTAAGGCGTCCCACCATCTACACACACACACACACACACACACACACACACACACTCAGGAAGCCTATTGCAGCCCCCAGGGCTCCCCTGCTTCTACTCCCCAGGAGACAGCACCCTCAGGCAAAACCACCTCTGCAGCCTAACAACACTGCAAACCCCTGAGTCCCACAGTGTCCGTGTGGAGGGCAACAGCTTCTAGTCAATGGTTTCCACTCTGGGCTGACTCTACTTGTGCTTGTTAATTTTAAGTGTTAACTTGGCTAGATGCTGTCCAGATATGCGGTCAGATGTTATTCTGGATGTTTCTTCTATGAGGATGTTTGTAGATGGGATCAATGTTTACATCAATGAACTCTGAGTAAAGCAGATTGCCCTCCATAATGTGGGTGGGCCTTGCGAAATCAGCTGAAGATCTAAGTAGAACAAAAGAATGACCTCCCCAGAGCAAGCATTCTGCGCCAGACGGCTCTTGAACTCAGACTGCACCATTGGCCCTTCTGGGGCTGCAGCCTGACAGTCCACCCTGCACACTGTGGGCTTCTCATCGTCCATCAGCATGTGGGCCAATTCCTTAAGACAAATCTGTTTACACACACATATACAGGGAGACAAAGACAGGCGCACCCTGCTGGCTCTCTGGAAACCCTAATACCTCTCAAGGGCTCCAACCTTCCCTCCAAGTCACAACTGGCCCCAGACACATCAGGAAGATCAGGGACGCGGGGAGGGGACGGCTGGCCCCCAGGCCTGCATGAGACACACTCCCAGGGGGAGAGACAAGAAAACAGGGAAGCACCCATGAACGGAGGCGGGGTGCTGAGGGGCCCTGGGACTGGCCCCAGCTGGATACCAACGTGGATTTGAATACAGGCATTAACCACTCACTCAGGAATTAACTTGGTCCAGTTTCCTCATCTGTAAAAAGGGATTATTTCAGCTTCTGGGCCCTTGAGTTGCTTGTTTCCCACCTGTCCTGGTCCCCATCCCCAGAACTATCTGATGGTAATGGGGTCTGAGAGGACACCTCCTCGCAAATGCAGAGCCGTTGGCTGGTGAGTAACCGCTCCTCTGGGGTCAATCAGGAGAAGTTTCTCTGCCCTCCTCCCTGGAGCAAGAACAGAAAAGGCTGCTGGGTAGCTCTTTGCTCTCCAGAGAGCCCACGTTAGTAGCAAACAACCTGGTAAAAAGCCATCTCAGGACTCAATGCCGAGCAGGCAACAGCTGCTTCCTCCAGCAAAGAATTCAGTAATGAAAAGGCAGAATCGTGTTTCTGCATCATCTGTAGTATCTCCGGAGAGGAGGCAGCTCGGAGCACCTTGCTGACTCGAGGAGCTCCTCCCACAGACCTTCCGTTACTCACAGCTACCCTGGCAGCGGCTGCAAACACTGGGTCCAATTTGAGTCTTTTAGGTTCAGTGTAATTGCTTCTTTTATCTGATGGTTTTAAATTAGTTATTCCTTTCCAAAGAAATATGCAGCAATTCTCTTCTTTACAGATGTCCTAATCAGATCGGGAATTCGGGGATACTCCACACACCCCTGTGAAGGTGTGGGTCCCTGCAAGTTCCCTCGGACACACAGCAAACCAATTCCTCAGGTGGGACCATAAAGTAAGTCCTCCTGTGTGTATGCATGCTAAGTCACTTCAGTCATGTCCAACTCTGTGTGACCCTCTGGACTGTAGGCTCCTGTCCATAGGATTCTCCAGGCAAGAATACTGGAGTGGGTTGCCATACCCTCCTCCAGGGGATCTTCCCGATCCAGGGATCGAACCAGCATTTCTTTACATCTCCTGCATTGGCAGACAGGTTCTTTACCACTAGCACCTCCTGGGAAGCCCCCGAGCCACAAGTGAAGCCCCAAGTAAGTCCACATGTGTCCTAAATGGAAGTGGGTGGGTTTGGAGTCATTATAACTTCATCTGTTAAGAAGGGACTCACTTCAGGGAAAAAGAATCTTTGAATTTCACTTGAACATTAAATCAGATGTAAAGAAGCGAGGAGGCACAAAGAATTTCGCTTTGGCGCTTTAAGCCTCGCTGCTTTCTGCCGGCACCACTCCAGTCCTCACACCCACCCCCTGCCCTCTTCTCCCACAGGTGAAATGAACTCGAGGCAGCCACCAGGTTTGCATTAAGGCCCAGGAAGGCACGCACTGCTGCACCCAGGGGAGGTTTGGGTTTGGAATTCCTCAAGGAGCAAAAAGCATGTCACTAAGAGCTGGAGTGAGCCGACTCATGTCTTACCAACCCCTCTTTCAGGAATGAGGCAAGGAGTTTCAAGACCAGCTGCAAGGGGTGGATAGCAGAAACGAGCGAGCGAGTATGTGGTTTCACTCCACGTATGCACAAATGCTCCACAGAAGCCCTTTCATGTCTCTCCACTACTCCTGCACAGACCCCCCTACTCTACACAAACACTGCTCTGCTTAGCCAAATACATTTGCCATATTCAAAAAGAACAGACCTAGTCTCCGTTTCTTGCATGTGGGAACCACGATGAAGCAGGGGAATCCCACAGTTGACTTGGCACCAGGGTCCGCTTTGATAAGGAGCACCACTGCATCCTCTTTTCCTGGGAGCATCGTCAATGCAACAAGAGATTTGGCGGCTGCAGCAGGGAAGGGACCCCATCATGCAGCAGGTCAGGGGCCCATACAACACTGACTGTAGACCCTGGATCCACTTTCCTCTCCAAACCCAGATTCTGGCATGGCATGCATCTTCCCAGTTGGTGCGATTATGGTCCTTGAGAGTATCAATCCCACCCCAATAAAGCTAACCGAAAGTGCTCCATAGTAAGAGTGTGTCTGCGTGCCAAGTCACTGCAGTCGTGTCTAACTTTTTGAGACCCCGTAGACTGTAGCCCACCAGGCTCCTCTGTCCATGGGATTCTCCAGGCAAGAATACTGGAGTGGATTGCCATGCCCTCCTCCAGGGGATCTTCTCCACCCAGGAAATGAACCCCATCTTCCACATCTCCTGCTTTGGCAAGCGAGTTCCTTACCACTAGCACTACCCACGGAGAAGGCAATGGCACCCCACCCCAGTACTCTTGCCTGGAAAATCCCATGGACGGAGGAGCCTGGTGGGCTGCAGTCCGTGGGGTCGCTAAGAGTCGGACACGACTGAGTGATTTCACTTTCACTTCTCACTTTCATGCATTAGAGAAGGAAATGGCAACCCACTCCAGTGTTCTTGCCTGGAGAATCCCAGGGACGGGGGAGCCTGGTGGGCTGCCATCTATGGGGTCGCACCTAGTCAGACATGACTGAAGCGACTTAGCAGCAGCAGCAGCACTACCCAGGAAGCCCAACAGTAAGAGCACAGGGAGAGAACACTTTACACAAAATTCCAAGGGACAACTCTGTAAGGCTGTATGAAATTCAACCATCTCCTCTTCTCAAAGACTCAGACAGCCCTTTCCTCATAAACAAAGTATCATCTCACACACACACACACACATCCAGTGATCGCAGGGGAAAGCATTCAAAATAGAAAACTAGTTTCACTTGGCTAGCAAAGAGGTGTTTAGTTTCTTTACCCATCTGATCAAAATTTGCAGAGTGTCCACTGTGGACAAGCCATTGTGTGAGAAATCCAGATGGATCAGAACCTCATGGAAACGATGCTCGGGGGGGGGGGGGGGGGGGGGAAGGTGGGGCATGAGCAAGTAATTTCAAGCCATCATCCAGTAGGAGATGAGGTTGCTAAGGTGGAGATAGAGATATTTACTGCCAGCATCTCCTGGGAGAAAAAGGCAAAACCAGCCCTGAGGAAAGTCCATCAGAATTCTAACCTGCCTGATGCAAGCACCAGCAGCCCCAAAAGGCATCCTGAACCTCCATGAAATGGGATTTTGCACAGTCGGTATTTTTAGAAATTTCTCATTCCTTTTTGCAGTCCTGATTTGGCACAGAGAGATGCACACCTTTTACTCTCCAGACGAAAGGAACACAGGGCTTCTCAGGTGGCGCCAGTGGTAAAGAATCCACCTGCAATGCAGGAGACACAGAAGATGTGGGTTCAGTCCCTGGGTCGGGAAGATCCCCTGGAGGAGGGCATGGCAACCCACTCCAGTATTCTTGCCTGGACAATCCCATGGACAGAAGAGCCTGGCGGGCTACACTCCATGGGGTCACAAAGAATTGGGCACGACTGAAGTGACTTAGCACAGCACAAAGCAACGCAAGTGGAACTTCAAGTTATATGGTAGAAAACCCAGGACTTCCTGTGACCCTGTACCTTAAGTGCAGAATGGACACATAGCAGGGGAAGAGAAAGGTGATCCTGGTGTGGCCATTCCCCCACTCCCCAGAGAGCCATCCAGGGGGTCCTTAGCATATACCTGGGGATAAGGCTGGCCCACGCTGAGTCCAGGCTGCTGCTGGACAAAGGCATGTTTTCACTGCAGGTCAGTTTTTGAGGGCTTTCTCCATCATTTTTTCAGCTCTGTTCCTACGGAGTTGGTATTAGCAAGAGTTATCACCCCTACTTTATAGACATGGGAACAAGCATACCCTTATTTCCTACATGGAAGGCAGCACAGGGCACTGATTGGGTCGATGGACTCTGGCCCAAGACTGCCTGGATTCAATAACCAGCTCCGCTGCTTCCTAGCTCTGGAGTCTTGGAAAGATGCTTAACCTCTCTGTGCCCCTGTCCCCCCATCCAGACCCACAGAATTGCCAAAAATGTCAAGCACTGAAATTATCACCTGGCAATGTAAAACCTCTCCATAAATGGGAGCTACTGCATGCATGCTAAGTCATTTCAGTTGTGTCCCACTCTTTGAGACTCTATGGACTGTAGCCCGCCAGCTTCCTCTGTCCGTGGGATTCCCCAGGCAAGAATACTGGAGTGGGTCGACATTTCTTCCTCCAGGGATCAAATGTGCGTCTCTTATGTCTACTGCATTTTTAAGCAGGTTCTTCATCACCAGTGTCACCTGCGAAGCCCAAATGTGATCTATTACTTTACCCACCACCAAATAGGTTACCCTGCTTTCCAAAATCACATTAGGTAGCGGCGGACTTAGCCAACAGTCCAAGTTTCATATTGCCCAACTCACTGGATTTTTTAAATTGAATTCTGCTGCTTCCTTTCAGTCCTCCTTTAAAGGAATATGGTAAACCCCCTCTCCCATGCACAGGCTCAGCCATGCCTATACAACATAAAGTCACTTTCCAACCACAGGTGTCTGGTCACCCGACTAAAACTGAGCCAATCTGATTCCCTAGGAATTTGGAGTTGAAACAAGAGCCCAGTTTTTCTGGCTGCTGTCTTGAACGGGGGCCACGAGAACTTGAGGGCTGTTGATGGCAGCTGTTTCCTGTCATATAGACAGGAAAATGACAAGTTAGCCTTCGACGAGAGAGGGAAATGTGCTCAGTGTACAGAGGGTGGCAGTGATGCAGGGTGGAGGGAAAGAGGGGCAACCTGGGTCCCCAGGAGCTCTGGTGCTGGCTCCTCAGACCCAGCTGCGCCCTGACTTCAGGGTTCCCAACACATTCCCCGTAGTGACAACAAAGCCTGTTCTTTCCTTAGGCTACCACAGTCTGGTTTCCATAGTTGCAACCAGAGTCCTAGGGCATACCTGGAGATGCCCAATTACCTACTATGTGTGCATAGCTCAAGAGTCACAAGGATCAGGAGATGACAGTCTGAGCACCGAACAGGAGCAGATGCCTGGACCTCTCTGGACATCAGTCTCTTTTTCCCCTGCCTGTGGCATCATTAGAAACACCCTAAAAGTCCTGAAAAGAACATCAGTGTGGTGAAAGGATATGAAACTAAAGTCTGGGAGTCCCTGAGGAGGCAGTGTGACCTAGAAGAAAGGGTACAAGCACTAGAATAAAAATATCCACTGTGTGACCTCAAGAAAGTTACTTAATCTCTCTGGGCTTCAGTTCAGTCGCTCAGTCATGTCCAACTCCAGAGAACGCAATGGCACCCCACTCCAGTACTCTTGCTTGCTAACTCCCATGGACGGAGGAGCCTGAAAGGCTGCAGTCCATGGGGTCGCTAAGAGTTGGACACGACTGAGCGACTTCACCTTCACTTTTCACTTTCATGCATTGGAGAAGGAAATGGCAACCCACTCCAGTGTTCTTGCCTGGAGAATCCCAGGGACGGGGGAGCCTGATGGGCTGCTGTCTATGGGGTCGCACAGAGTCGGACACGACTGAAGCGACTTAGCAGCAGCAGCAGCATGTCCAACTCTTTGCGACCCCATGGACTGCAGCACGCCAGGCCTCCCTGTCCATCATCAACTCCCGGAGATGACTCAAACTCAAGTCCATCGAGTCAGTGAGGCCATTCAACCATCTCATCCTGTCGGCCCCTTCTCCTCCCATCTTCAATCTTTCCCAGCATCAAGGTTTTTTCAAATGAGTCAGTTCTTTGCATCAGGTGGCCAAAGTATTGGAGTTTCAGCTTCAGCATCAGCCCTTCCAATGAATATTTAGGAATGATTTCCTTTAGGATAAACTGGTTGGATCTCCTTGCAGTCCAAGGGACTCTCAAGAGCCTTCTCCAACACCACAGTTCAGAAGCATCAATTCTTCAGCGCTCAGCTTTCTT
>NW_011494716.1:2563320-2564060 GCF_000754665.1 Bison bison bison | reverse complement strand
TTGCTTCCTGACCTGCATGAAGATTTCTCAGGAGGTAGGGAAGGTGGTCTGGTATTCCCATCTCTTTAAGAATTTTCCACAGTCTATTGTTATCAACACAGTCAAAGGCTTTGGCATAGTCAATAAAGCAGAAGTAGATGTTTTTCTGGAACTCTCTTGCTTTTTCAATGATGCCACAGATATTGGCAATTTGATCTCTGGTTCCTCTGCCTTTTCTAAAACCAGCTTGAACCTGCCAGGCTCCTCTGTCCATGGAATTTTCCCTGTGAGAATACTGGAGTAGGTAACCATTCCCTGCTCCAGGGGATCTACCAAACCCAGGGATCAAACCTAGGTCTCCTGCATTGCAGGCAGATTCTTTATCATCTCAGCCACCAAGGAAGTCCGATAAACCACACAGCCCTTCATCAAACTCTGGGTAATTGGGGCTTGCATGGACAGGTTATAATATGTGTAATTTGGCCACAATTAGGTGGTATTAACTTTCAGTGCAATTCAGCAGATATTCACTGAGCACTTAGCACTGTGCTGAGTCACTCCCGAACTCCTTAGTTCCTCAGCATTTAGTGAATATTGAACACCTTCTAAGTTAGAGGCACACAGTGGGCAAGTGTGGAGAAGGCAATGGCAACCCACTCCAGTACTCTTGCCTGGAAAATCCCATGGATGGAGGAGCCTGGTAGGCTGCAGTCCATGGGGTCGCTAAGAGTCGGACACGACTGAGCGACTTCACTTTCACT
>NW_011494716.1:2562461-2563220 GCF_000754665.1 Bison bison bison | reverse complement strand
AATGAATATTTAGGAATGATTTCCTTTAGGATGAACTGGTTGGATCTCCTTGCAGTCCAAGGGACTCTCAAGAGCCTTCTCCAACACCACAGTTCAGAAGCATCAATTCTTCAGCGCTCAGCTTTCTTTATGGTCCAACTCTCACATCCACACATGACTACTGGGAAAATGATAGCTTTGACAAGACAGACCTTTGCTGGCAAAGTACTGTCTCTGCTTTTTAATATGCTGTGTAGGTCGGTCATAGCTTTTCTTCCAAGGAGCAAGCATCTTTTAATTTCATGGCTGCAGTCACCAACTGCAGTGATTTTGGAGCCCCCAAAAAATAAAGTCTCTCACTGTTTCCACTGTTTCCCCATCTATTTGCCATGAAGTGATGGGACCTGATGCCATGATCTTAGTTTTCTGAATGTTGAGTTTTAAGCCAAATTTTTCACTCTCCTCTTTCACTTTCATCAAAAGGCTCTTTAGTTCTTCGCTTTTTTGTCATAAGGGTGGTGTCATCTGCACATCTGAGGTTTCTGATATTTCTCCCAGCAATCTTGATTCCAGCTTATGCTTCATCCAACCTGGCCTTTCACATGATGTACTCTGCATATAAGTTAAATAAGCAGGGTGACAATATACAGCCTTGACGTACTCCTTCCCCGATTTGGAACCAGTCTGCTGTTCTATGTCCAGTTCTAAGCATTGCTTCCTGACCTGCATGAAGATTTCTCAGGAGGTAGGGAAGGTGGTCTGGTATTCCCATCTCTTTAA
>NW_011494716.1:2557952-2562361 GCF_000754665.1 Bison bison bison | reverse complement strand
AATGGCAACCCACTCCAGTACTCTCGCCTGGAAAATCCCATGGATGGAGGAGCCTGGTAGGCTGCAGTCCATGGGGTCGCTAAGAGTCGGACACGACTGAGCAACTTCACTTTCACTTTCCACTTTCATGCATTGGAAAAGGAAATGGCAACCCACTCCAGTGTTCTTGCTTGGAGAATCCCAGGGATGGGGGAGCCTGAGGGGCTGCTGTCTATGGGGTCGAACTGAGTCGGACACGACTGAAGCGACTTAGCAGCAGCAGCAGTGGGCAAGTGAGACTAGAGGACAAGGAAATGCATGTTGTTGAAAGTGGCTAGTGGGCCAGAGCAGGACCAGAAGGACAAAGAGAGGCACAGGGTGCCCCTAGACAGTCAGGATTAGTTGAATTGCCTGAGAAATGGGAATTGTAGAACCCCTGAGCTTTGGATAAGAACACCCAGAAGACTTCTCAGGGTTGTCAGAAAAATGCATTTTATTTCATAAACTACTGTGATATGCTTGGAAAAAAAAAAAAAAGACAATGCCCAGTCCAAGGGAGTCAGGGCACTGTAGCTCCATAGGATAACAAGAACCCTTCCTGCCCAAACCAGGCCGGATACAGAAACCTGAGACAGAATGATGGGCAAGACTAATGAATGACCAGGGCCAGTTTCACAAGATGAGTCCAGGAGCTGCTCAGAACCACAGCCATCAAGGGAAGGGGGACAGAGCAACATCACAACAGATTTGCACAGCCAGGATGAGCCGCCCCTGGGCACAGGGAGGGGTGGGGAGGGACTCGGAGCAATAGCAGGCCTGGCGTCTGCAGAACCCTTACCAGGACACAGTGGGGAGCTGAGGTTTCTGCTCCCATGATGCTTCTTATGGGACGACAACGGGAGGGTCCTTTATAGGAATGGGTCAATCTGTATCAGAAAGGTGGTGGTTACACAGATCTATACACGGGAGAAAACGGCATGGAACTACAAACACACACACACGAGTGCATGTAAAACTGGAGATAACTTAATAGGGAGGGTCTGTAGGGCAGTCCACAGATTTCGTCAATGTCAGTTTCCTGGTTGTGACACTGCTACAAGCTGTCACTCCTGGGGTAAGCTGGGGAAGGGGTCACTGAACTCCACTTACTGTCGTTGCCTTCCTGAGTGTCTACAGTTGCTTCAAAATAAAAAGTTTTTTAAAATATGTTCCTCATTGTCTTTGCCTCTTCCCCTCCTTCTCCTCCTCTTTCCCCTCCCCCTCCTACCCCATCCCTCCTCATCTTCCTCCTCTCTCTCTCTCCCTCTCGCTGTGCGCTCAGTCCCTCAGTCGTGTCCAACTCTTTGCAACCCCATGGACTGTAGCCCGCCAGCCTCCTCTGTCCATGGGATTTCCCAGGCAAGAATACTGGAGTGAGTTGCCATTTCCTACTCCAGGGACTTTTCCCAACCCAGGGATTAAACCTACATCTCTTATGTCTCCTGCCTTGGCAAGTGGATTCTTTACCACCTGGAAAGCCCTCTCACTACTGAGGACAATCTGACAATGTCACCAGGATAAAAAGGCCTCAGTGGATTACAACAATTACCCTGTTCAGCGGGCTTCCCTGTTGGCTCAGACAGTAAAGCGTCTGCCTGCAATGCAGGAAACACAGGTTCGATCCCTGGGTCGGGAAGATTCCCTGGGGAAGAAAATGGCAACCCACTCCAGTATTCTTGCCTAGAAAATTCCATGGACAGAGGAGCCTGGTAGGCTACAGTCCATGGGGTTGCAAAGATAGGGCTGAGCACGCACACATCAGCAGGATGACTCATCCCTTTGGGGTCATGTGTGTCTGAGCTTCATGTAATAACATTCCTGCACCTTCTGGCATTCTTTACTCACTCAACAGTATTTCAGAAATATCCATTTTCTTGATCCATTCTTTTCAATGACAGAAAAGCTTCCCTAATTCATTCATTAATTTAACCATTTCTCCAAAGTGATCTTTCACAGTCTTTCCCTCCCTCTCTGCCTCTGCCAACAATGCCACATTAAACATCCTTGGACACATATTCTTGCTTATGCTTATGCCTTCAGTTACACGGGCTGGACTTCCAGGAGTAAGAGAGCTCAGTGGAAAGGTTCGCATATTTTCATTTTAACTAAAAGCTACAGCCTGCTTTTCAAGGAAACCCTTCACTTCCTGGCAGCAAGGTATGGACATCCTTTCCCCGAATTTCCACCCGCAGCAGGCAGTTGCTTTATATTTTAGACTTTCCGAAGGACATAAACTGATACTGGATGTTTGTTCCTGCATCACTAACTGTGAGTGTGCTTCCAAGTTGTCTGTTGGCCTTTTGAATTTGCTCATCTGTCAGCTGCCTCCTCCTGCCCATTTTTCTAGTCAGCTTCTTAAGCTCGTCTGGATGACTTCTAAGATTCCCTTGCATATACTTGGCATAATATTTTCCAAGTCTATGATTCATCTGTTGACTTTATTTATGATATGTTTTGCCATTCAAATGTCTTTTCGAATCATTAAGAACTGAATCTGCCTGACTCTTCTGTATGTCTCCGTGTTCCCAGGTTCTGATAGACGGGGCAGGGTGTATCTTTCTTAGGCTCACTGGGGCAAGATGCTGCTCTCCACTCTCCCTCCAGAGCTTCACTTCTCTCCTAGGGACCATGATCTACCCAGGGCCCGTGGCATTCTGAGCTTGCGTTGTTCTCCCTGCTGGGACTCCGAAGCCAAAGACCACGCCTGCATCCAACCACCCGCAGGGCCCTGCAGCCATGTGACTCGAGATGGATTAGTGTTGATATCCCAGGAGAAAGAAGTCAAATTCGACCTCCATCTGTACAGCATCCCATTTTTTTAATTTAAGGAAAAGGTAAATGCAAAGTCTATATGAGGGTTGTGTATGTGTGTGTGATAAATTCAGCTGAAATTCACCAAAAAAATCTTCACTGAATTTTTAAATGGCTTCCAATAGAATGGAAGTGTGCATATTGAAGGGTTTCTATTTCCTTATTATTCCCTGTTTATCTAAGGCAACCAAGCCATGTTAACCAGAAGTAAAATATAAACGTTGGTGGCACAGTGGTAAAGAATCTGCCTGCTGATGCAGGAGATGTGGGTTCGATCCTTGTGTCAGAAAGATCCCCTGAAAGAGGAAATGGTAACCCACTCCAATATTCTTGCCTGGAAAATTCCATTGACAGAGGAACCTGGCAGGCTGTAGTCCATGGGCTCAGAAAGAGTCAGACATGACTGACCAACTGAGCGCAACACACACAAAACAAACTTACCTTGTTTATTTAAATCCACCTCAGTGCCCCGATCTAGACTTGCATTATGCAAATTTAGGTATGAATCTGGTCAAATCAGGCCCAGTGTGTTAGTCTGCTGTGGCTGCATAGCAAATTCTGGTAACTTTGGCAGTTTAAAGCCACACCCAGTGATCACCTCACAGGTGGGGACTCCAGTAGCCTCCACTAGGCCCTCTGCTCAGGGTCCCCCAGGTCTAAGTCACAGTATTGGCTGCCCTGAGCTTGTATCTGTGGAGAACTGGGGATGATTCTGCCACCCAGCTCACGCAGGCTGACATTCCTGTGACTGTAGGACTGAGGCCCCTCTCCGCTCCGAGATGCCGCCCGCACTCTTTCTGGCCCTGCGGCATCTCCAGCCTGACTCTGACTTCAGCCAGATGCGCTCCAGGCCGCCTGGGGCTAATCCGTTCCACATTGTTTGCTTGCAACACTGTACAATCGACACTTTGTGCAGCTCTTCCATAGCATGCGAAGTCGCTTCAGTCGTGTCAAACTCTGTGCGACCCTATGGGCTGTAGCCCACCAGGCTCTTCTGCCCATGGGGTTCTCCAGGCGAGAATACTGCAATGGGATGCCATGCCCTCCTCCAGGGGATCTTCCTAACAGAAATCAAACCCACATCTTTTATGTCTCCTGCACTGGCAGGCGGGTTCTTTACCACTAGCACCACCTCTTCCATAGACGGGGTTCTATTTTGCTAAGAGACACAGCACTACTGTAAGTTCTCCATAAATAGTGAGGGAGGAAGGGATGGGAGAAAGGAATAAAAGGAGAGGGAATCATAGGAGAAGGGATGGAAAGAAAGGCAAAAGGGAGGGGAGTAAAGAGGCATAGGAGGTCGAGCAGGAACCTCTCCTTGGCTTATACAGTTTAACTGGTTCACCTTCTCTCATGCAGGCAAAGCCCAAGCATTCTCTGATGGCCTCTCTCTCTCTGTACATTTTATTTTTTTAACTTACTTTTATTTATGTATTTTTGGCCGCACTGGGTCTTCGTTGCTGCACTGGAGCTTTCTCTACTTGCTGCGAGCTGGGGCTATCTTCACTGAGGCGTGCGGGCTTTTCACTGCGGTGGCTTCTCTTGCAGAGCATGGGCTCTAGGGCACACAGGCTTCAGTC
>NW_011494716.1:2520710-2557852 GCF_000754665.1 Bison bison bison | reverse complement strand
CAGGCTCCATAGTTGTGGTGAAAAGGCTTAGTTGTTTTACCACATATGGAAGTTTCCCCTGTGTAGCGTACAGAGGGATCAAACTTGTGTCCCCTGCATTGGCAAGTGGACTCTTATCCACTGTATGCCACAAGGGAAGTCCTCTCTGTACATTTTAACACCTGCAGAAATCTCTCCAGAGTTCATCTCCTGGCCTCTGGGCTTTGGTCTTACCCAGTCTCACCCAGTCATTACCTGTGGCTTGATCACGTCGGACCTGATGCCTCACACTGTGCCTGGCTCCACTGGCTTCTCCTGGGAGGCCTCCTGAGCTCCCCCCTTGTACCCCACTGACACCTGTGGGCCCACCCCACCTCACTCCCTGACACCACCCAGGGCCCAGACCCCAGCCCCACCCACCCCACACCCCCTGCCTTGCCACAGTTTCCCAACACCGGCATCATAAGCAGATAATGTCTGCTGCATTTGCCACTAAACTACTGACCATTTACTATTCCTGCACTTTTAACTGGGCCTGGAAGAAGGTTTCGGGGCAGTGACATCATGTAGAATATTCAAGGACATTTCTGCATATTTTATTGATCTTAGTGGGGAACACCGGGCACTCTCTGAAGACACATTCACATCAATGCACCTGTCCATTATTTAAGTGCCTGCTTCATTCCAACCGGGCAGGCCTCCTGCAAATAGCAGTCCTCACCAGATACGACCTGAAAACACCTTGCAAATAAGATCCCACCTGTCCACTCCATGCTTGCCCACCTGCACTCTGTTAGGGTTCCTTCTTCATCTCAAGCCAAGAATGCAAACTCCATGATTGATGAGACTTGTCCAGAAGCCACACACAAGGTGGGGAATGGGCACTTCATTAACCCCATTCTTGATTCTCACCATGCTCCTTCACCACCGAAATCTTAATTCATTGTCAGAAATGTGCTTTCTATCCCTTGGTGGAAGAAATAATGACTTTGTCAATCACCCCTCTTTTGCTGGCCTTAACCGAATTACCTAAAATGTCAAGATAATGTCTCCCCAGCCTGTTTTCACTATGGTACCAGTTTCTTCTCATTAAATTATGTTCAGATACATTGATTTCCTTCAACAGGGAGTAATGGAACCCTGCCAGAAATTAACACTAATCTTCTAATTCAGTAAGAATAAAATATGTGACTGATTTAATCTTAATTAACAGTTCACAAAAGGCTGCTTAATGTCAGGTGGCATATGCATCTTAATTATATAGCAGTGCTAATGCCGTGTGCAAGATAAGGTAGGGGTCTTTCAGAATTCTGTAGGGTTGGTTGTGTGTGCTTTTTTCCTTTTGTTCCACAGAATCTTCCTCCTTACTACCCCTCCATCATTGTGGTTGTTAGTGGGTTAGGTTTACATGCAAAAACTTCTATTACTGGGCTTTCTCCCACAAGTCATTCCTTTATTTCATCTGAAGGAAAGTGATAGAGTCTATTAGACAGGGTAGGCTGGGTTGTGCTACAATAACAAACATCCCTTAAAACTTGATAGCCAGAAAATTTATTTACTGCATGCTACATGCTCATGATGAGTCAGCTGGAGTCACTGGTCCACCCTGTCCTCACAACAGAACCTGGATCTACAGAGTATCTTAAATGTTGTTTCCACTTTCCATGGGCAGTGGGAGAGAGAATATGGGAAAGTCTGTAAAGTCTCTTGAACCTTTGTTCATGTTCCACTGGCCAAAGCAAAGTTTCTTGGTCCTACATACACTCATATGCTGGGAAGGAAGTTCAGTCCAACCATGACCCCAAAAGAGGAGATCAAGATAAAGTCCTGAAGACAACCAGAGAAAAAGGACACATTACATCCAGGGAACCAAGGATAAATATTTTTTAATTTATTTATTTGGCTGTGCTGGGTAGTTGTGGCATGTGGAATGTAGTTCCCTGACCAGGGATAGAACCCGGACCCCCTGCATTGGGAACTTGAAGTCTTAGCCACTGGACCACCAGGGAAGTCCCAAAGATAAGTATAAGAGACCTATAGTTAGAAACCACACAATCCAGAGGAACATGTAGAGACAATTTAAGGTGCTCAAAGAAAACAACAACAAAAAACTGTCAAATCAGAATTCTATACCCCATGAAAATATCTTTCAAAAATGAAGGCTTCCAGTCCAGCATGGAAGGAGATTGAAAGTCATCACTCTTATCCAGACAACAAGGGGGGAAAAAAGAAGAAAAAATCCACAACTCTTCTTAGATCCATCAGAGAACTGAGGTCAAAAGATCCATCAGAGAACTGAAGTCAAAAGAAGAGAAACAGAATATGTATAAGCAGCTCCAAGGATTAACCATGATGTAGATGCTAAGAGCAGGGTCTCTGGGGTCACGCTTCCTGCATGTACACCCTGCTCCACTGCACATAAATGCGTGGCTTAGTCAGATAACATCCTTCCAGAGCCTCAGTGTCCTCATCTGTAAAGTGGGAACCACCATGTCCAGGGGGATGTCGTCAGGATTCAATGAGATGCCGAGTATCAGTGGCTGGAACAAAGACCTCATGTCAACTCTTATTTAAAGAGATGTACAGGTGTTTTCCAGGGAGAGTTAAAATTTGGTCCTGCCTGCATGGCCACAATTGAGCCTCCAGTTTCTAAGACTTTCTAGAGAAGTCCCCCATCTCCAACATCAATGCATTCCAACTTTCAATTCCACCACAGTGGTCCCCAAGCACACACACACACACACACAAATACACACATGGGAGGGCTCAGCATTTCACCTTCTGAATGCCCAGAAGCCCCTCCTATGATGCCCTGAAAATGAAAGTGTTAATCGTTCAGTCATGTCTGACTTTTTGTGACCCCAGGGACTATAGCTTGCCAGGCTCCTCTGTCCACAGGATTCTCCAGGCAAGAATCCTGGAGTGGGTAGCCATTTCCTTCTCCAGGGGGTTGTCCCAAACCAGGGACTGAACCCATGTCTCCCACATTACAGGCAGATTCTTTACTGTCTGAGCCACCAGGGAAGCCCTTTGCCCTAGGAACCAACAAATCAGTTGCCTTGCGTCTCAGCCTTCCCAGGAGGTGTGGGCATTCTCATGCCCCTGTCACTCCCTTTGCCACATCCACAGCACATTTAAATTACTCTCTTCATATTTTTATTTAAGTAGAACCACTTTTTTTTTTTAACATAGAATACCTTGATGTTTAGAGGGAACTTTTATCACTACTGTAAATTGGAAGCCAGTATCATTTCAAGTGAAAACAAAAGCAATGAAAACAAACAGTGATACTGAATTCCGGCAGGGCACTATTTGCCTGCCAAGCCTCATTTCCTCGGCGTTTTCTGTTAAAGGCATACCCACCCCAGTGAGGAGAGTCGGTTCTGGATCTGGGCTCCGATACCGCAATCGTCGTCTATGGCTCCATCACCCTGTGACTAGACATTATCTCAAACGTCTGACCTTCAGCTTGCTCGCCTGTAACATGGGCAAGATGAATGGGGCCAAACGTACAGCACCGTTACAAGGACTGAGACAGACAACCTGGAGGATGGGACATACGGCCTAACACACGGTAAACACACAACAAATAAAAGCTATGAGACAGAGAGAATGAACGTCTCCACCAAGGGTAAAGAACAGGCACAAATCATTTCCCCAGATCCCATACTCCTTACATAAAACATAATCATAGCCTCCACTGGCTCCATAATTCCCTCCAGGAATGCCACCCAGGATTTTGACTGCAACAAGATACCCCAGCCTTTTTTGCCACCTTGTATCCTGTCAGTTGCCCAACTTCATCCATGATTTTCAAGCAGTAATCCTCTGCTCTGACTGATGGTGAATAAACAGCCAGAGGTCATTTCAAATTTCAGTGTTCTAAGTCGGAAGACATGATATCGCTGACTCCACTGTGGATATTGGAAGAAGCTGTGGGGGTCCACCTGTCACCTCCAGCTAAGCTCTCTGCAATTGGACACCAGCTGGAAGCAATGATTTAAGACACAATGCCCGGAGTGCCCCCCAACCACTGACCAACCCTCATCCAGGACCCTACCCACCTAGGCAGAAGGAGACAGATGTCCACTGTAACCCTTCATTCTGTTGGTTGGAGGTAATAAATCTCCTCTCATCAGTGACAAGTCGCTTTGTTGCTTTAGGCAAGTCCTTCATTGTTTTAGTTACTATGTCGTGCTCAACTGTTTTGTGACCCCCATGGACTGTAGCCCACCAGACTCCTGTCCATGGGATTTCCCAGGCAAGAATGCTGTAGTGGGAAGATCTCTTCCAGGAGATCTTCCAGACCCAGGAATGAAACCCGAGTCTCCTGAATTGGCAAGAGGGTTCTTTACCACTGAGCCCCCTGAGAAGCCCAGGCAAGTCCTTTATAAGGAGGAAAATGTCAATCCATGGTGTTGGGGGGTGGAAGAAGGTCCACTATAATATAAAGCTGGACTCTAATTCCTTAGCAATTAAGTGGTAACTGGGAAAGTCTGTGCTTTAGAGCAGAGACCACACCCACCACGTGACAACACCCTCTCTTCCCCTCAAGGGAAAGACCTGACACTCTGCCTTCACCAGCCTCTCAAGAGGTGATACACAAGCCCGCAGAGAGGAGAGGTCACCATTCCAGGGACACACCTGTTCATTCCCCGAAATCTGAGCAAGCACATCTGGACCAAACAGTGGGGAAGTCAAGAGCTTAGGGACACGGGTCAGCACTCACCTTGTGCTTGCTTTCCCCAACCATACCTATGACTGCCACTCACCATCACTCTGCATTTCCTCACCTTTGCTGGTTTCCTCGGGGCTCTTTTTGTATTCTGCAATGACTTTTCTGTTGATTGTCTCACCCACCATGGAGGTCACTCTGTAAGGGAAGAGATTTGCTTTTCCTTTTTTTTTTTCTTTTTTTTGGGCCATGCCGCATGGCATGTGGGATGGTAGTTCCCCGACCAGGGATCAAACCCGGACCCCCTGCATAAAAAGTTCAGAGTCTTAATCACTGGACCATCATGAAAGTCCCGAGACTTGCTTTTCTTGTTTGACCATTTACTTCCCAAAACCTGGAACAGGGTCTGCCACAGAGCAGGTATTCAGTTAAGTAAGAGCTGAATGAGCCAATGAACGAATGCCCCAGACCCAGCGCTGTCCAATAGAACTTTCAACGATGGAAATGCTCTATGTCTGTGGGGTCCAGTGTGACGGCCACAGCTGTTGGTCACATGGCTAGCCCAGTGGTAAATGATCATTGGGGATATGGCTCCTGCCACTAAGAAGCTGAGTTTCTCTTTTATTTTAACCAATTTAAATTTCAAAAGCCACAAGGACAGTTCAGATACAGTATTGAATGCTGCAGTGGCAGACCAAGGTGAAGACGGAGTCCCTTCAATAGCAAGAAAGAGGGAAGAAAGAACAAAGGAAAAAGAAAGAGAGACAAAGCTGCATGGTGCTCTCTGGGGAGTGCTGTGGACACCTTGTCAATGTTATAAGGAGCTCTAACAGTTGGGGCTCTTGGTAGAAAATGCCAGTATTTTTTTCTTCTTAGTTAAGAGGCACCCCACTTTCTGGAGCATGAAGCAATTTGGCGGCTGCACTAAGGACTCCCGAGGCTCAGGGACCAGAAATGAAGAAACTGTAAGCGTCGTGATGGGAAACATCAATAGCACAGCCTCTCTTCTACGCAGCCCCCTGGGGCAGCCTCGCTTCAAAACACACGCCCCGGTGGCGCTATCCAGAGCTGTCGCCAGGAAGGCTCTGCCAGCTCCACTCCTCCTCCTTCCACAGGGAGCACGGGGGCTGTGCTGTTTCAAGGGGAAAGCTGTGGTCCTGGGTGGGCTGCATCTCTTCCCTGGGGCATTCCAGCAACCGTTCACAGCCGTGGTGCCAGGCACTCCTGGACCCTCCTCCAGGAATGTGAAGTCCTGGAGGCATCAAGGCGGGGTAGGCTTTGAGCGTGTTCAGGTGCCAGACCTGGGGCGAGCTGCTTGACCTCCTTGACCTCTGGGGATGCTAATTCCCACTCTGCAGAGGGCTGTTAGGGACCATGAGTCAGCAAATGCATGCAAAGCCCTTAGCACTGGGCAGAGTGAGGGCTCGGTGTTACTTATTATATCAGATAGCCTCACTGCCCCACCCAAAACTCTCTTGAGGGACAGTCTTGCCCATCCCTCTGTATTCCATTCCTTTCTACATACGTGTGAAAAGTGTTAGTGGCTCAGTCATGCCCGACTCTTGGCGTGACCTCATGGACTGCAGTCTGCCAGGCTCCTCTGTCCATAGCATTTCTCAGGCAAGAATAGTGGAGTGGGTTGCCATTCCTTTCTCCAAGGGATCTTCCCAGCCCCTTCCCAAACCCAGGTCTCCTGCATTGCATGCAGATTCTTTACTGCTGGAAGCACCAGGGAAGCCCCTACATATGTGTAACAAATCGTCCATGTGTATGCTGTGTGGAGCATCAAGCAATAATATTTGGGATTTCTTAGGATGACAGCATCTACAATCCTTGAAAACTCACAAATTACCCTAAAACAGTCACAAGCCTGTGATCGCATCAGAGTAAAAAAAATAACAATTAAGGATAATAATAACAACCACTAACAGGTACTGAGTACTTGCTATGGAGAAGGAAGTGGCAACCCACTCCAGTGTTCTTGCCTGGAGAATCCCAGGGACGGGGGAGCCTGGTGGGCTGCCGTCTATGGGGTTGCACAGTTGGACACAACTGAAGCGACTTAGCAGCAGCAGCAACTTGCTACGCACCAGGCATGGCACTGAGAGCTGTATACACAGTGCTTCCTATATTCTTTAGAACCATCCTGAAGTAGTGTTTTTCCTAATTTATAGATGATGCGAAACTGGAGACGGGTAGTCACTTCCCCAAGTCCTCACGGCAATTTAGGGGCCTCCCAGGATTCAAACCCAGGTCTGTGTGGGTTCAGAGCTCAGGCCTTTGACCTCTGGCCTCTGTCAGGTACTGCCAAGTTGTCCCACCTCTACAACGCAGACCTCCTCAGACGTAAGCAAGGCAAGAAAGTCCTGCGCATCTAGGTGGGAAGTGCCCCACGGCTTTCACGCTAACTAGAAATACTGACTAGATAGTAATAACCTCCATGGAATCTTCCTGGTTTACCAAAGAGCATGAATCCCTGAAGATGGTTGAGCATTCAACATCACTCATTATCATAGAATTGCAAATCAAAACCACAATGAGGTACCATCTCATGCCAGTCAGAATGGCTGCGATCCAAAAGTGTACAAGCAATAAATGCTGGAGAGGGTGTGGAGAAAAGGGAACCCTCTTACACTGTTGGTGGGAATGCAAACTAGTACAGCCACTGTGGAGAACAGTGTGGAGATTCCTTAAAAAACTGGAAATAGAACTGCCTTATGATCCAGCAATCCCACTGCTGGGCATACACACTGAGGAAACCAGAAGGGAAAGAGACACGTGTACCCCAATGTTCATCGCAGCACTGTTTATAATAGCCAGGACATGGAAGCAACCTAGATGTCCATCAGCAGATGAATGGATAAGAAAGCTGTGGTCCATATACACAATGGAGTATTACTCAGCCATTAAAAAGAATACATTTGAATCAGTTCTAATGAGGTGGGTGAAACTGGAGCCTATTATACAGAGTGAAGTAAGCCAGAAAGAAAAACACCAATACAGTATACTAACGCATATATATGGAATTTAGAAACATGGTAACAATAACCCTGTATGCGAGACAGCAAAAGAGACACAGATGTATAGAACAGTCTTTTGGACTCTGTGGGAGAGGGAGAGGGTGGGATGATTTGGGAGAATGGCATTTAAACATGTATAATATCATATAAGAAATGAATCACCAGTCCAGGTTCAATGCAGGATACAGGATGTTTGGGGCTGGTGCACTGGGATGACCCAGAGGGATGGGATGGGGAGGGAGGTGGAAGGGGGGTTCAAGATGGGGAGCACGTGTACACCCATGGCGGATTCATGTTGATGTATGGCAAAACCAATACAATATTGTAAGGTAATTAGCCTCCAATTAAAATAAATAAATTTAAATTTAAAAAAAAGAGATGGTTGAGCATTAGTTTTCTATTGCTGCAGTAAAAAATCATCACAAACTTGGTCTCTTAACACAATTTGTTATCTTTTGTTGTTGTTGTTCAGGCACTAAGTCCCGTCTGACTCTTTGTGACCCCATGGACTACAGCACACCTGGCCTCCCTGTCCCTCACTCTCTCCTGGAGTTTGTCCAAGTTCACGTCCGTTGATTTGATGATGTTATTGAAGCATTTCAGCCCCTGCCGCCCTCTTGTACAGCCCTGTAAATCGGAAGTCTGCAATGAGTCTCACAGGGCAAAAATCAAGGTGTCAGCCAGGCTGTGCTCCTCTGGAGGCCCCAGGGGAGAAACTGTTTCTTTGACTTTCCCAGCTTCTAGAAGATGCTTGCTTTCCTTGGCTCATGATCGTTCCTCCATCTGAAGCCAGTAGAGTCTCATCTTCCAATCAGTCCCTGACTTCAACCTTCCTGTCTCCCTCTTATGAAGACGCTGTAACTTCATTAAACCCACACAGATAATCCAGGATATCTCCCCATCTGAAGATCCTTAACTTGACCACATCTGCCAAGTCCCTTTTGCCAAGTAAGACAATGTATTTACATTTTCCAGAGATTAAAAAGCTGGTGTCTTTGAAGGCTTTTTTTTTTTTTTTTTTTTTTTGCCTACCACACTCTACCCTTGGGCCCCAGAAGACTCATCAACATGCAAAATATGTTCACCCCATCCCAACATCCCCAAAGTGTCAGCTCATTACAGGGGGAAGTAACCATGGCTCACTCTTAATGACCGCTTGCTATGTGTTACCCCATTAACCTTCATACCACCCCAGTACACAGATAAGAAATCAAAGGCTCAAAGCAGCCAAGTGATTGGCCCAAACTGAGGCAGGCCTTGAAATCAGATATAATTGACTCACTCTGAACTGAGTTCAAATACTGTCAGTACTTACAGCTGGAGTTGGTTTTTTGTTTGTTTGTTTTCATTTTGCATCGTCAGGTCTTCGTTGAGGTATGCGGGATCTAGTTCCCTGACCAGGGATCAAGTCTGGGCTCCCTGCATTGGGAGAACTGAGTCTTAGCCCCTGGATCACCAGAGAAGTCCCTGAAGTTGGGTTTCAAAAGTAGACTGAATTCGGAAAGTCAGAAAGGAGAGGAGAGGGCATTCTAAACAGGAGGAAGGGCTAGAGTGAAGGCTTGGAGGCAGGAAAGCACACTCCACGTGCAGGAGTCCACAGATCGGCTTGGTGTGACAGGGACATGGAGCTTATGAAGGGAAGGGGCAGGGA
Organism: Bison bison bison; assembly: GCF_000754665.1. NCBI lineage: Eukaryota > Metazoa > Chordata > Mammalia > Artiodactyla > Bovidae > Bison > Bison bison. The sequence goes on along the minus strand of NW_011494716.1, from coordinate 2,548,527 downwards.
CAAGACTTAGACACACACGTGGAAATCACAGTGAGGACCTTGAGTGACGAGTGACAGGAACGGATCTTCTCCTGCATGAACGTACAAGAACTGAATCTCAGACTGGGCCACTCCGGTTGCTTTTCAAGAGATGCTTCATGAGGATGAGACAAGACGAAATTTTGAACTAGTCATTCTGTGCCTTTCTGTTTTACATCTCCCACTGGTCAAGGAGTCACATATTTTTTTACCTCTCCAGATTGGAATACGAGTTTCATGAGGGCATGGACGTCTGTTTTATTCTCTGCTATACTCCCAGCACTCCGAACATCTTGCACATAACAAGTTCTTGATAAATACTTGCTGGGCGAGTATAAAGAGAAGAAAAAAAAAAGTTCCTTTTTTTTTTAACTTTTAAAGAGGACTCTTGATGCTACCTCAAAATCCATCATTTGGAAGTTCTAAACTTTTGATTTTCAAGATGACAGCTTGTGGGAAAAGAAAGAGCCTCTTAGGACTTAAAAGTCCATAAAAGCAAATTTGGAAAGTATCAGTTAGACTGGAAGAGGGTAGAGAAGGGGAGGAGATGCCACCTAAGGGGCTCAGTGGGGTGTCTGAGGGGACCAGACCTGGGGGTGGGGGGCACAAGGGGAGGAGTCATTGTGGAGAGGCAGCTGAACTCTGTCCACCAGCTCCAAGGATACACAGGGAGGCCAGCCGATGCCTCCTGTCCATCCCTGGCCATTTTTTAAATTAATTAAGTTATTTTAATAGGAGGTTAATTACTTTACAACATTGTGATAGTTTTTGCCATACATAGACATGAATCAGCCACTGGTGTACATGTGTCCCCCATCCTGAACCCCCCTCCCATCTCCCTCCCCACCCTATCCCTCTGGGTTGTCCCAGACCACACTGAAACATCTATACTACCACATGTAAAATAGATGACCAGTGCAAGTTCGATGCATGAAGCAGGGCATCCCTGGCCATTTAAACAGACTTGTCACATGTCCCCTGCCCTGAAGACCCTGTGACTATGGCTGGTGCCATCTGTCAAAGGCATCCTTCCTGCTTCCTCCTTCCTTCTGCCACAGACGGTCCAGCAGAAGTTACATCCACTCCACCGAGACCCTTTGCACAACCCCATCCAAATGCCAACAGTGCAGGACATCCACAGGTCTTAGCTACCCACCCAAAGCCGGAAGAACTTTCCCTGATATGTGGAGGATTGTCCATGAGGAAGAGATATTTCTCAGAAACCAGGCTTGAGCGAGACAGGAGAGGAGCAAAACCCACTCCCACCACAGAGCACAGGCTGCAGCTTAAGGCCCTGGACAGTTCAGATGCTCTCCACACCCCAGTGGCCTCCCGTTCTGCCCACAGCCTGCCTTGCTTTTTTAGAACATGCATTCGAATACCGTGAGCAGCAGAAAATACACCACCATTCTCCTCAAACAGAAGCTGTAGTGGAAAATAAAGGAGAGAAACAAATCTGTGCCAAATCAAAGATAATTCACTGCATCAAAATAAGCAACCGCATTAAACACATAAGCACACAGAGTTCCCACTGGGGCCACATGGGGAGGCAGAAAGGGGCCCACAGCCCTGCCGCGATTTCAGAAGTCATTGTACCGCACGATCGTGCTACAGCTTTTCAATCCACATGGTGGTTCTGTGCAATGATCTTCCAGAAATGTGGATCTGATCCCATCAAACCACTGCTTCAGTGACTCCCAGGGGTCTTGGGACAAAGTCCAGAGTGCTTGGTATGACACCCGCGGTTCCAAGTAGGCCAGCCCTTCTCGGCTTCCCTCCTGAGTCTGCACATGATGGTTAAATTTTACGTGTAAACTTGACTGGTCTAAGGCATGCTTAGTAAAACACTTCCGGGTGTGTCTATGAAGATGTTGCTGGAAGAACTGGCATCTGAATCCATAGACTGAGCAAAGAAGGTCACCCTCACCCTCACCCACCAGTGAGGGCAGATGGGCACCAACCAATCCATCTAGGCAGGAAGAAAGCAAATGGCACAGAAATGGTGAATTTGCTTTCTTGCTTCAGCTGGGACATCCTCCCACCCTCGGACTTCAGTGAGCCTGGGTCTTGGGCCTTCGATCTCAGACTGGGACTTACACCACTGGGCCCCCTGGTAATCTGCTACACAGCCACAAAAAACTAGCATATCATTTGTTGTGCTTTTCCCTTGTTTAAGCAACACATACATGCATACATGCAGACTCCCTGATCCTACAACAGAAGCCTGCACCCCTGCCCAGCCTCATCTCACCTTGGTTCCATCTCCAGCCCCCATGTCCTTCCCCCAACCCCCGAAGACTCGAGCAAGACAAGCTTGCTTCCATCTGCTCTTTCCTCTATGTGAAGCTTTCTTCCCACCCACCCCATGCACTTCCCTAATCTGCACACAGTTGGGCGTTCTTGTCATTAGACGTCCTTCCTCAGAGGCATCTTCCCAGTGCACCTGACTAGAGTCGTGACCAGGTTACTCTCTTTCACTCTGCTCCTTGGCACAGTATGTTACACGGACTCGCCCGTCCTGCCACTGCACATGAGGACCCAGGAACCAGGCATGGAATCATTTGAGTGAAAGCAACCAATAGGGTTTTCTCTTTTCTCTCTCTCTCTATTTTTAATTAATTTTTATTAAAGTATAGTTGCTCTACAATGTTGTGTTCATCTCTGTTGTACAGTGAAATGACTCAGCTATATGTATACGTATATCCCCTTTAGGACTTGCATCTCTTTCAGGCCACCACAGTGTGTTAGGAAAGCTCCCTGTGCTAGAGTGTGTTCCCATTAGTTACCTACGTTATATATAGTATCGATAGTGTATATGTATCAATTCCAATCTCCCAATTCCTCCCACCCACCACCTTCCCACTTGGTATCCATATATTTGTTCTCTACGTCTGTGGCTCTATTTCTGCCTTGCAAATAAGATCATGTATACCATTTTTATAAATAAAGTGAATTAGAATAGAAAATATCAGAGCACTTTTCATGCGCTGCTGTCCACATAATGAAAATTTAATGAAACTTTTGTTTCTGTGTGTCTGTGGAGACACAATATCAAATTAATTTCCTAGCGTGGGATGAGTTCACAAAGTTTGAGAAATGCTGCTCTGATATTTTTATTGTTCTTTTTTGCTTGTTTGCTTACAGCCTCTCTTGTTTGCCACTGAAGTGCCCAGTGCTTGAGGGTGGTTGGCACTTAAAATATTAGATGGATGGTTGAGGGGAGGGAGGGGAAGAAAGAAGGACGGAAGGAAGAGGAAAGGGAGACTAAGCCATAGGTTGCTCATGACGCTCAGAGCTGAAATTAAGTCTCTTAAAAGGGCATCTTTAAAACCATATATGACTCTATGGCAGCTCAGCTCCTACACTAGAAACAGGAAGTGAAATACACAACCATTGGAAGCAGGAAGACAAAACCATTACTTGTAGCTCATATAACAACACAGTGGGAATACCCAAGGGAACCAACTAGAAGATTCTTAGAATTGGCAAGACAGCAAGAATTTAGAAAAACATTTGGGTAATAGAATGAAGATAGAAACATCAGTTGCTCCTGGACAAATATGGATGGTATAGATGGTGGGGGAAGAACACAGACTGGGGGAAGGTTGCGAGGTGGGTATCTTCCATCTGTCTCCATGCCTCCTCTCCTCTCATCTCCATCCATTCCGGAAGCTGGTCCATGCAGACTGCATCGATGGGCCCCTGGGTCTCTAGCTTCCAGTTGGGTTTAGCCAAAGGAGAACACCAGCAGAATGTCAAAGGGAGGGAAGACAGCTTGAAGTATTCACTCCCCGACTCCCTTCTCTCCCAGTGTCCTCTGATAGGCTGGGTAGCATGCTTAGTCGCTCAGTCGTGTCCGACTCTTTGCGACCACCAGGACTATAGTCCACCAGGCTCCTCTGCCCATGGGGATTCTCCAGGCAAGAATACTGGAGTGGATTGCCATGCCCTCCTCCAGGGCATCTTCCCAATCCAGGGATTGAACCCAGGTCTCCCGCATTGAAGGCAGATCCTTTAGCATCTGAGTCACCAGGGAAGCCCAGATAGGCTAGGTATCCCAATATTAGGCTCCAGTTCCTGTGAAGGGGGCCCTCTCCACAGGACTCGCCCTTCCGTGTTCTCATCTTTGCTGCCTCTTCTTGCCTCTTCAAGTTGGAGTGCAAACTGCCCCCTATTAAGGGATTCTCTAATGCCTTATGGTTTTCCTATCGTCTCCTTACCCCACATCTTGGTAAACAGTCATGTATAAACTCCCTTTGAGTTACCCACCTTGAGTGTCTTTTGTCTCCAGCCAGAACAGCAACCTATATTGGGTGTGAGGGTTCCATTCCCAATAGCAATAAAAATCGATGAAACAGAAACAGCGAGTGAGAGAGAAGCAAAACAATAGTCAAAAATGAATTGGACCTACACAAGCTTGCCTGGGTGGGAAGACTAAATAGGTAAGGAAAAATATCAATTCTGCCCAAATTAACGTATACGCTTAAGACAGTCCCAATCAAAATTTCAATTGCTCTTAGGGGAAGAATGACAAAACTACTCTGAAATTAAGAATCACGCCAACAATGCTTAAGAAACAAGCAAGAGTGCTTAAGGACCACAATACAAAGGAGGACAAATGCAAAGAAGATTCTTTCTATCATAAGGCTTGACATAAATACACTAAAATATGTGTAAAATAGATAGCTAGGAGAACCTGCTGCATATCACAGGGAGCTCAACCCAGTGTTCTGTGATGACCTAGATGGGTAGGATGGTGGGGAGAGGTCTAAGACAGCAGGGACCTAGGTATACTTATAGCTGATTCACTTCACTGTAAGCAGAAACGAGTGCAACATTGTAAAGCAACAATAAAAATTAAAATTAACTAAAATATTATTTTAAATAAAATAATAAAAGTAAAAAAAAATAAGGCTCTAGCCATGGGATCAGGTGAGAAGTGGAAGAGTTGATGGGAAACAAAGTTAAATTATAGAGATGCCTGAACCACACCAGAGCACAAACAGAAACATCTATCATATGTTAAAGGAGGCATCATAAGCCAGTGGGTAAGGAAAACTACTCACAAATCAGTCTCTAGAAAATTGGTTGTTTGTGGGAATATAACCCAGTTAGATCCTCAAACATATATCAAAACAAATTCCAAATCTATATAGGATTTAAAATGTAAAAACTGACCCGTAAACACTTAAAGAGAATCTAGATAAATTTTTAGCTGATGTTAAGAACGGAAAGGCTTTTCAAAGCATAAAATCAATGAGTGAAAAAAAAAAAAATCACCAAAGAAGAGACTGAATGAACTGATTACCTAAAAATAAAAAAAAATCTCTATTTCAGAACCATAATAAACTCAATTGAAAAGCAAATGACAAACCTGGAAAAAACCCAAAATAACTATGACAGATTAGGAGTATCTTCTTTTATATACAAAGACTTCTTCCAAATCGATAAGAAGAACATTAATGCCCCAGTAGAAAAAATGAGCTATGGACACGGATGGAGAATTCACAGAAAAAAAATATATAAACAGCCAATAACACATGAAAATATGTGTTTTTTAAAAATAAGTTTAATAGCACTTTCCCCATATCACGCTGGCAACATTTTTAAAAAGACTTGCTGGGAGTGAGGGACACAGTGGGAGGCAGAGAGCGATGTTTTTTACAACCTTTCTTAAAAGCAATTCAACAAAATACACTGAGAATCCTTCAAAAGTTTATATGGCATTATTTGCAACAGAAAAGAAATCAATTGGGAGTTTAGGATTAGCAGATGCAAAATATTATATATAGGATGAATAAACAACAGGGCCTTACTGCAGAGCACAGGGAGCTATATTCAATACCCTGTGATAAAGCATAATGGAAAGGAATATGAGAAAGAATATATATGTATAGCTGAATCAGTTTGCTGTACAGCAGAAATTAACACAACATTGTAAATCAACTATACTTCAATAAATTTTTTAAATAAAAATGTTTAAAAATGGGGAAAACATCAATCAAAAATGCCCAAGTAGAAGGGGAAATTACAAATAAATGATGGTCCAGCCACAATATGGAATATTATGCAAGTATTACATTTTCTATTCCCAGAGACTTTTTAATGAGAAAGGGATTTATTCAGGAGGTAATGCTTTTTAATCAGGACCCAAACACCTACCTTACGGTAAGATACCCTTTTTGTTTTAAAAGAGAATTGTATGAAAACTGGAAAAAATAAATATCAGGCTTTGCAGAAATATATATAGATGCAAAAAAAAGAAAAGCAAGCAGTGCATGCTGGTTCCAGGTGATGGGTGTCTGGTGGGGAGGGAGGCATGAAGGGCAGTTGGACAGAAGTCCATGTCGAGGACATAGCTCTTGTTTGGGGTGGTGGGTCTCATTACACTTCAAAAATGAAATAACTATTAAGATAAACCATATGAGATTGCTAACAATCAACTGCTTCTGATCTTCAAAAGTGGCAGAGTGAATATGCAGATGACAGACGGACAAAACTGGCCACAACAGAACCAAGGCTGAGATTACGTCATGACTAAGGGCTGTGATTAATTCAATTTTAAGAAGAGAAAGATTCGGGAGGCAATTCAGTAAAAATGTTAGTGGTACTCATCTCCCAGTGGGATAATTAAAAGTAATTATTCTTTTCTCCTTTATTTTCTACTTCTCAAATTTTCTGCCAGGAAAATGGAATATTTTACAGCCTTCGAAATACATGTCAGTTTCCTTGCCCTTCTATCCTGCTCTAATATCTAGCCCTGGCTCAAGAAGACAAAAATCATGGTTTGAGCCCTTGACCCCACCTATGGTTAAGGTCCAGATCCTGGAGTTGTATAATGATTATTAATAATTAAGTAAAATTGGCAATAATATCATGATTATTGGCCATGCACATGCTCTGTTTAACTCACTGACTTCTCCTAATCACCTGTGAAGGAGTGACTATAATTGTCCTCTTTTTACAGATGGAGAAACTGATGCTCTGAACAGTCAGGTAGCCTGTCCAAGGTCACAGAGTGAGTGAATGGCAGAGCTGGGAGTTGTACCCAAGACTCCAGAGACCTCTGTCTCTCCTGGCACACAGACCTGCTAGTCCCCTAAGGATAAATAAAAAGCCAAAAGCGTTTATTCTTATCAAACAGCAAGTCAGAGAGGCTCTGAGGAAGGGGCTAATCCCCTAGAGAGCAGCTGTCACCGAGGCAGGGCCCGGAACGTGGGCTGAGAAGGAGAGCACCCCAAGCAGAGAGCAGGGTGCCATGTCTAACACCAACTGCGACCGCCTTTCTGGTCCAGGGCCTCGCCTGTGCAATGAAGCATCTAATAGGGTCCCTGGACACTGTGAGTCATGCCCGAAACATTTAACTTGAATCAGACTCAAATTCAATTCCTCAGAAACGAGCCCAGGGCTCTCAGGGTGCTGCTGCTCTCCAGAGTTGTCTTGAATATCCTCCCATGAACCCCTGGCATCATCGCTCACTCCAATCAGGAGACCAGACCCCAGCCTCCTCCCCTCCACCCTCTCTACTCACTCCCCTTCCACTGGCCACCCCTCAACACTGAATATGCCTCCTATTTTTGCACAGCTGTTACTCTGTCCCCCGGTTCCCTCCCAACACATGCAAATACACACACACACACCCATGTGCAAACACATGCACACTCATATGTATACATGCACAAACATGCATACATTTGTCCAAGCTACCATCCTTCAAGTCTCAGCCTGCACATCAGGAAAACAGGAAAGCCTCTGTGATATCTAAGTCTGGGTCAGATCTCCCTACAACCATCTCTTACAGCACTGTGTGGTTTTCCTTTGCAGCTCTGACCACAGTTTAAGTTAAATGTTTCCCTGGGAAAATGTCTATTTAACATCTGTCTCTCCCACCAGGCGTGAGTTCCATGGGGGCAGAGACCCTCTGCCTTGCTCACTAAGCACACAGCACACATAGATACAGTGCCTGGAAGCCACTGAAGAAAACAAGGAGAAAAGGAGGTGTTGCACCCATTTGGAAGATGGAGACACTGATCCCAGCGTGAATCAGCAGTCCCCAGGACTCAGCCTCCTAAACCCTAGGAGGTGACAGACATTTACTTCATTCACATTTGTTAAGGACATTTTCAAACACACACAGAAAAGCGAGCACCACCAGACTTCACGTGGCCATGGGTCAACTGCAACCCATCTTCTGCAGTTCTCTCATCTGCCCATCCTTGCCACTTTGGTTGGTTGGCTAGTTTTCTTAGAATATTTCAAAGCAAACCCCAAACATTATGCCATTTACCCGTAAATACTTCATTAGGTATTCCTAACAAGGAAAAGCCCATAACCATGACATCATTGTCACCCTCAACTTAATTGACAATGATTCCTTAATAAAATCAAATTAGTTCAGGTCTCAGAAATACCTTTTCAAAAAAAAAAATTGGTTTGATTTCTAAATGGACTAAAGACCTAAATGTAAGACCAGAAACTATAAAACTAGAGGAAAACATAGACAGAACACTCGATGACATAAATCAAAGCAAGATCCTCTATGATCCACCTCCTAGAGTAATGGAAATAAAAACGAAAGTAAACAAGTGGGACCTGATTAAACTTAAAAGCTTTTGCACAGCAAAGGAAACTATAAGCAAGGTGAAAACAGCCCTTAGAATGGGAGAAAATAATAGCAAATGAAACAACTGACAAAGGATTAATTTCCAAAATATACAAGCAGCTCATACAACTCAATACCAGAAAAACAAACAACCCAATCAAAAAGTGAAAAAAAGACCTAAACAGACATTTCTCCAAAGAAGACATATAGATGGCTAACAAACACATGAAAAGATGTTCAACATCACTCGTTAGAGAAATGCAAATCAAAACTACAATGAGATATCACCTCATACCAGTCAGAATGGCCTTCATCAAAAAGTCTACAAACAATAAATGCTGGAGAGGGTGTGGAGAAAAGGGAACACTCTTGTACTGTTGGTGAGAATGTAGATTAATATGGCCACTATGGAAGACCATATGGAGATTCCTTAAGAAAGCTAGGAATATAACCACCATATGACCCGGCAATCCCACTTCTAGGCATATACCCTAAGGAAACCAAAATTGAAAGAGACACATGTATCCCATTGTTCGTTGCAGCACTATTTACAATAGCTAGAACATGGAAGCAACCTAGATGTCCACAGACAGATGATGGATAAAGAAGTTGTGGTACATACACACGATGGAATATTACTCAGCTGTAAAAAGGAACACATTTGAGTCAGTTCTAATAAGGTGGATGAATCTAGAACCTATTATACACTGTGAAGTAAGTCAGAAAGAGAAAGATAAATATGGTATTCTAACCCATATATACGGAATCTAGAAAAATAGTACTGAAGAATTTATTTACAGGGAAGCAGTGGAGAAACAGACATAGAGAATAGACTTATTATGGACAGAGTAACGTGGAAACTTACATTACCGTATGTAAAACAGATAGCCAACAGGAATTTGCTGTATGGCTCCAGAAACTCAAACAAGGGCTCTGTATCAACCTAGAGGGGTGGGATGGGGAGGGAGATGGGAGGAAGGTTCAAAAGGGAGGGGATATATGTACACCTATGGCTGACTCATGTTGAGGTTTGACAGAAAACAGCAAAATTCTGTAAAGCAATTATCCTTCAATTAAAAGATAAATAAATTTTTTAAAAACTGGTTTGATTTCTGCCATATGTCAACATGAATTAGCCATAGGTGTATATCTTCCAGTGGTTTTGTGTGTGTGTGTGAATCAGGGTCCTAAGAAGGCCCACACATCACATTTCGGTGATGAATCTCTTAAATCTCTTTTCATCCGTAACAGTTCTTCTCCTGTTCTTCATGCCCTTCATCCTTTGATGAAACTGGTTCATTTGTCGTCCTACATTTAATTTTCAGGAACAACTTCCCTATCTTGAATCAATGCCTTTAGCAGGGACCCACGGTGGGGGATTGCTGACACGGCATCTTCCCCCTGCCAGGACTCCCGGGGCAGCGTCCTGCCCTCTAGACTCTGTACGTGTCACCCTCCTTACATCTAGCCTTTGTTTCAGGTCAGCTCAAGGCAGAGAACAGCTGTCTGATCCTGTTCTGATAAAGTGAACCCCAACACTCCATCTGGGAACTGTCCAGAGTTGGGACCCAGAGGCCTGACAGCTCCAGAAGGTATTGAGCTCCCAGGTATTGAGCACCCGGATTAGAGAGGACACCGTGGAACCAGAGGAGGTACAGGGTTTCAAGAAGATGCCCTTGAGAATCCTCCTCTTTTCTCTGTAGATTGGAGAGTTAATCCAGGGGCGGGTCTAAGTAACCAGATGTCTGCAGTCTGACTTTGCTCCTACTCTGGCTACTGATCCCCCATATGCTCTTACCTAGATGGCCCAGAAAACCTAGACACCTTGGTCCTTACAAGAAGCTGGTATGAGCTACAGAGGGGCTGGAAGGTGGAAACACGTCCAGAACTGTTGACAGGACTCTGGCCAGGGAGGCTGAACACTCCCTTCTAGCTGAGGAGCTCTATAAATCATGGTGGAAGTTTACCTCTTTGAGACAAGTGAGTCCAAGAAATCAATCTACTCTCTCTGCTGGAGTCTCCAGACTTCAAAGAGATAATAAAATGTTCCAACTAAATACAAATCACATTTATCTTTGGTTTTCCTAGGTGAAGCTGAGATCCCAATGAGCCCATGACTGCAGGGACACCGAGTGAAGCATTTTCACTCGTTAATTCATCCGTTCGGCCACCTACCAACCATCCTGATTGTCTGTTACAAGGTCAGGTCTAGTGGACATAGGGATGATGACAGTTGCGATGACATCTAACCGCATTCACATTTTACCACGTGGTATCATGCTATATCCTTCAGATGCTTCATTTCATTTACCCATCACAATGAGGACCGCCCACTTGGGGTAGATGCTGACACACTCATTGTATAAGTTCTCTCTGCCTCGTCACAGATTCTCATAAATTTAAAATGACCGTATTAGGATTTCCATGGCGGTCCAGTGGTTAAGAGTTTGCCTTCCATTGCAGGGGTTGCAGGTTCGATCCCTGATCAGGGAGCTGACATCTCACATACCTCGTGGCCAAAAAAACCCAAAAAACATAAAACAGCAATATTGTAACAAATTCAATAAAAAAAATTTTCTTTAAATGCGCCACGTTAAAAAAATAATTTTTTTTAATAATCTGCCTCATAAAACAAAGGAATTTATAAATGACTCACCAACGGCAGGAAGCCGAAATAGTCTGGATAGAATCAGAACTCAAACCTTAGTTCTTTTGATTCCACATATTGTGATCTCTTACTGAACACAAACTTTTCCCCACACTCTTCCCTTTGTGGCTCCAACAGTAAAGAATCTGCCTGCAATTTGGGAGAGCCAGGTTCAATCCCTGGGTCGGGAAGATCCCCTGGAGAAGGGAATGGCAACCCACTCCAGTATTCTTGTATGGAGAATCCCATGGACAGAGGAGCCTGGTGGGGTCCATGGGGTCACAAAGAGTCAGACATGAGTGAGTGAGTGACTGACACTTTCACTTTCTTTCAAAATGAAAATACAGGTACTGTATTTATTTTTTTAAGCGGCATATAAACGGACCTACACAATTCAAAAAAATTAAAAATTAAATAAAACAACAGCATTTAATATCTCACAGTTCCTGTAGGTCTGAGCACAACTTAGCTGGACCGCTACGTCTGGGTGTCACCAGGCTGTGACTCAGATGTCAGTAGGGATGTGGCCTCATCAGAGACTCAACTAACGAAAGACCTGCTCCCTCACCCCCTCAGGCTGTGGGCAGAATGTACTTCCTTGTGGCTACAGGACAGAGGGCTTCAGCTTCTTGCTTCAGAGCAGCTTGCTTCTTCCAGGGCAGCAAGTCTGCTGGCAAACGGAGCTTTGTAGAACATAACATAATCATGGGCGTGGCATCCCATCTGTGAGTTAAAGGCAAGTCATGGGTACCATCCGCACGCAAGGGGAGGGCACCCCACAAAGTCAGGAACATGAGGAGGCTGAGATCATAAGGGCGACCTGAAAGTCTGTCCACTGTGTGTATTACACAGACCAGGAAAGAAAAAAAAAAAAAAGGCTCAGAGGGTACATAACACTTCCCTTCTGTCACAGAGCCAAGTGACCTGGAATTGGAAGCCAAGTTTAAAGCACTTCAAGGCCCATGATCTCATCCATAAGTGCATTATTCAGAGTCATCACTACCCTTTAAGGAGTCATGGTCTGCCTCACCTACAGTAGAGACAGCAACAGATCCTGCTGATCCAGTTTGGCAAGAATCTAACAGATGAATAAACAGAGAGCTTGGTCTGGGGGGAAGATCGGTTCTGCCAGGGACCCTTTGTCCCTGGTCTTAGGACGAGTTAGATCAACAGAGAAGAGATGTGAGAGAACTCCAAGTAGATGTAACGAAAAATACGAAAATGAAGCAGTCTGAGATGCTGGCGTGTTCCAACGCCTCCAGAAAGCTTTGTGTGATTGAGATCTTAATAAAATGAAAGAGGCTGGACAGGACCTGACAGGGAAAGGGCAGGTTGTAAAGAGTGTGGACCTCTTCCACCTGGAGTGGAGAGGGCCCTTACATTTCTGACACCATAGTAGCAGCAGCGGTGCCCATCACATGACGGATTTTTAAAATTTGTAGTTACACCATGCAGGATGTGAAATCTTAATTCCCCAACCAGGGATTGAATCCGCACCCCCTGCAGTAGAAGCATGAAGTCTTAACCACTGGATCGCAAGGGAAGTCCCTCACGTGATGGACTTTCAAACTTTAAAAACCAAGAAGGTTTGACCAGCAACTTGAGAATGTTCTCTTTGGGCAAGGCTACTCTTTGCTGATCTAATAGTTCTCCAGAGATCTTGAGAAATGTGTTCCTACCATGGTCAGGCTACTTAACTCTGGGTTAGCAGGGATGTAAAACTATGCAGCAGGCTGAGGAAGTGAAGGGAACAAGGCCTGTGACAGTCTCAGGAGTAACAACGTTCAGAGCAGCCCACCTTGGCCACCACCGCCAGAAGCACTGCCCACTAGCTTTGTGTTCCAACAGCTCAGCGCCTAAGCAGGCAACTGATACCCAGATTTTGGTTGGAAGGACTGACTCTGCTGCTGCTGCTGCTGCTAAGTCGCTTCAGTCGTGTCCAACTCTGTGCGACCCCATAAACGGCAGCCCACCAGGCTCCCCCGTCCCTGGGATTCTCCAGGTAAGAACACTGGAGTGGGTTGCCATTTTCTTCTCCAATGCATGAAAGTGAAAAGTGAAAGTGAAGTTGCTCAGTCGTGTCCGACTCATAGAGACCCCATGGACTGCTGCCTACCAGGCTCCTCCGTCCATGGGATTTTCCAGGCAAGAGGACTGGAGTGGGTCTCCACTGCCTTCTCCTGACTCTACTGAGAACCAAGTCAAAGAAAGGTATGCCTCAACTACATCTGGACTTTCTTTCATCTCCTCTTTGCTGGGAACAATAGTGTGATTAATCTATCATTGGTTTGGATGGTGTTATTCCTTTATTGGCTTATTAAGAGATGTTATCCTCTATGTTATTGATTTGTGAAATATTATTATTATAAATCATAATTCCTACAGAGAACCTGTGTCAAATGAATTACTGGCAAAGACAGCCTCAGTCTCTGAGCATAATTTGCCCTGAACAGAACATGGGGGCACAGTGCCTCCTGCTGTGCCAAGGAACCCAGGGAAGGCAGAGAACGGAGAAACACGGGCTCCCTGGAAATTGTTCAAAAGACATTGTTAAACTCCCTGTGCTAAGGGAAAAAGCCAGACCCAAAAAGATTTCCTGGTGGCTCAGATGGTAAAGAATCCCTGGATTGGGAAGATCCCCTGGAGAAGGGAATGGCTGTCCACTGTAGTATTCTTGCCTGGAGAATTCCATGGACAGAGGAGCCTGGTGGTCTATAATCCATGGGGATGCAAAGGGTCAGAAACAACTGAGTGACTAACATTTTCACTTTCAAAAAGACTCCATTTACATGAGGTACCTAGAATAGGCAAATTCATAGAGATAGAAAGTAGAATGGTGGTGACAAGGGCCTGAGTCGGGGAGGGGCAGTGGGTAGTATTTAATTAGTGCAGGGTTTCTGTCTGGAAGTTGAGAAAGTTCTGGAAATGAGTAGTAGTGACACAACATTGTAAATGAACTTAAAGCCACTGAATCATACACTTAAAATGGTTAAAATGATCATTTTATGTTGTGTGTATTTTATCCCAGGTATAAAGGGGGGGTGGTACAGAGAAGGCGATGGCACCCCACTCCAGTACTCTTGCCTGGAAAATCCCATGGATGGAGGAGCCTGGTAGGCTGCAGTCCATGGGGTCGCTGAGAGTCGGACACGACTGAGCGACTTCACTTTCACTTTTCACTTTCATGCATTGGAGAAGGAAATGGCAACCCACTCTAGTGTTCTTGCCTGGAGAATTCCTGCTGTCTATGGGGTCGCACAGAGTTGGACATGACTGAAGTGACTTAGCAGCAGCAGCATAAAGGGGGGAAAGATCCTTTTCTTTTGGGAAAGGCGACAGGCAGGCTTTGGAAGGAAAAGCACAACTGAGCGTTCTCCAAACGCCAGCGCCCTGTCTGCTCCCCTCCAAGGGAAGCCACGGTCACAGGACAAAACCCCCAGGTGCCAGCTTTCAGAAAGAGCCATTTATCAAAAGTGACAGTCTAATGGATATCCCTGGTTGTCAGCTCCCTACCCACTCTCTTCCAACTTTGTCAAAATCAGAAACTAGATGTACTTGCTTAATGACTTAAGGGGCAGGAATAAAAGCAGAGAAGGGGAGGGTTATCTCCTTGCAAACCCTTCCCACAGAGCTGCCCTGCTTCCCTTAGACACATCCAGGCAGACAAGTATCGGCCACACTCTTTGAGGAAGCCAGGCCCAACCCCCAAGCACTCATTCAATTGATTGATTGAGTGAATAGCTGTGGGGCTTCTAGGTTCTTTCTGTGCCAATGCTCGGGGCCAGAGACTCAGAACAGCCACCACCTGGAGCTCAGAGTCCAGGGGCTGGGGAGACAGGAAGAGAGCAGAGACCATTCCCACGCAGAGACTGCAGATCCAGGGCCCTGCCCTGATCACTCTCCTGGATCCTGGGCTCTCTCTCCAGCTGACTTTGTACCATTTGCCCCTGAAGGCCTAACCTGCCCCTCAGGGTTACAGTGTCCTGTTCGACAACTCTTCAGTGCTCCATTATATTTGCATGAAAGAATGAGATCAGCCTGGCCCATGTGTTGCAAAATGAGTAGATAAAGGCAAGGTTATAAAGGCTGTGGACATGTGAACTGGCGGGCAGAGGAGCGTGCAGGCTCCGTGAAGTGTTCCCACTCTCCACACAGGCTCCGGGGGTGATTCCCCAGCCAACAGGCTGAGGATGAGCTATATTTGTTCACATGGATTCATTTGTTTCCGGACCTGCATTTGTTTCTCTCCCAAAAGTATACAAATTGAGGATTGAGGGAACTTAAGAAACATCTTGAGATGACATAGAGAACAGACTTACGGATCCAACAGGGGAAGGAGACGGTGGGACGAATTGAGAGAGCAGCACTGAAATAGAGAGATTATCATGTGTAAAACAGAAGCTAATGGGAGGTTTCCGTACAGTGCAGGGAGCTCAGCCTGGTGCTGTGTGACAATGTAGAGGGGTGGGATGGGGTGGGAGGTGGGAAGTGGGAGGGAGTTTCAAGAGGGAGCGGACATGTGATTCATGTTGATGTACAGCAGAAACCAACAAAGCATTGTAAAGCAACTATCCTCCAGTTAAAAAGAAATTTTAAACCGAAAAAAAAAAGCAAATATTGAACTAATTAAAAATTTAAATGATCAACTAAAACAAAACATCCTGAGACATACTCCATCCCAAATGCACTAGAAAGAACAATAACCCTCAAAGACAGCACTATGGTTTGAACCGTGTTCCTCAAAAGATGTCCAAGTCCTAACCCCCATACTTGTGAACATGATTTTATCTGGAAACAAGGTGTTTGCAGACGACCAAATCAAAGTGGGGTGCTTAGGGTGAACCCTAAGCTAATATGCCTGTGTCCTTATAAAAATGAGAAATCTGGAAAAGGAGACAGATGTGTATAGAAGAAAGATGATGTGAAGGTAAACGGAGACTGTCATCCACAGGCCGAGGCACCCTGGAGACTAGCAGAAGCTGGCAGAGAGTCATGGAACATATTCCTCCTCGGCCCTCACAGGGAAACAGATACCTGCTGACACCTTCGTTTTCAGCCTTCAGAACTGCAAGAAATACATTCCTGTTGTCCATAAGGCTCCCAGTTTGTGGTATTTTGCTAGAGCAAACAAATTCGTACAGAAAAGTGGGGTGCCACAGTAACAAATACCTAAAAATGAGGAAGTGGCTTTGGATGTGGGAGATCAAACCATTCAACCCTAAAGGAAATCAATTCTGAATATTCATTGGAAGAACTGATGCTGAAGCTCCAGTACTTTGGCCACCTGATGCAAAGAGCTGACTCATTGGAAAGGACCCTGATGCTGGGAAAGATTGAAGGCAAGAGGAGAAGAGGGTGACAGAGGATGAGATGGTTGGATGGCATCACTGACTCAATGGATGTGAGTTTGGGCAGAATTCGGAAGACAGTAGACGACAGAGAAGCCTGGTGTGCTGCAGTTCATGGAGTTGCAAAGAGTCAGACATGACTGAGTGACTGAACAACAAGTAGAGACTAGAAGAGTTTTGAAAGGCAGGTGTATGTGTCTATGAACAGACCATTGAGGGCATTTTGGTTTGAGCTCAGAAAGAAAACAGAAGAGTTTTACAGAAAGCCTCCACCTTCACAGAGAACAACTAAGGACTCCTGACAGAAGGTTGGTAGAAACAAGGATGGCAAAGGCCATTCTGATGAGGCCTCAGACAGAAATGAGGAGCACATGGCTGGAAAAGAGGAAACTAACTGAGAATTTATTTTCTTAACCTCTTCCAGCTTCTAGAAGCTGGCTGCATTCTTTAGCTTGTGGCCCCTTACTCCATCATCAACTGTGGCAGCAACTGGTAGAGTCCTTCTCACGTCACATCACTGTGACTCTGATTCTCCTGCTTCCCTCTTCCCTGTTTAAGGACCTCAATGATTTGGGCCCACTTGGATAATCCAGGATAATCTCCTCATCTCCAAAGTCAGACAATCAGTAACCTTAATTTCTTCTGTTACTTTAATGTCCTTTGCTGTGTAACAGAGCATATTCATAGGTTGCAGAAATTAGGGTGTGGACATCTCCAAGGGTCATTATTCTGCCAACTATATCAGATCTCTACTCCTCTACCCCTCTGAAAGAACTTCAGCCTCCCTTGCAGCTAGATGTCTGCAGGATATTATGTATCCTGTGGGGTTTTTTTTGCAATTTCCAGAAAGTCTTCTTAAAAGGAGAGGATACTCCCTTCATTGCACCGCCTCAATTCTGCTATCCAAAATCAGATGTGATGGCTGGAGCTGCAGCAGCCATGCTGGGCCAGGACAATAGCACCTCATAGGCATGACGGAAGAGATAGCTGAAAGGAGCCTGCATCTGTGATGACGTTATGGAGTCACCACATCAACCTAGAGGGTCTGCCTTGCACCTGTTTATATGTGGTAACATAAAAGTTTGTGCTTAAACCTCTATGGGGGTGCGGAGGGTGCAGGTTCTCTCACAACAAAAAGAACATCCTCAACATTGTCAATCAACCATGTGTGGCAGTCACACTCAGTCGTGTCTGACTCTTCTCAACCCCATGGACTATAGCCCACCAGGCTGCTCTGTCCATGGAATTCTCCAAGTAAGAATACTGGAGTGGGTTGCCATTTCCATAAAAATTTTTTTAAAAAGGGATGATGAGAAACCAAGAGAGGGTTTTGAATGGAGATTCAAATGAAACAAAAAGATAAAAAATAAAAATGAACTTCCTTACAGATTCTGAGGATGAAAACATTAATTTATTCATTTATTTTTCAACATGCATAAAGAGCCTACTGGGTGCAAGCAGAGTGCTAGATGTTGGATATACAAACAGAAACCTGCCATGGGCAGGTCCTTGGACCCCGTGGGTTTATGGCTTCGTGGAGAGAAAGTTTAAACATCAGTTGCCACACAGTGTGGTACTTGCTCCTTAGAAATAGGACAGGTGGGCTGGGGAGGCTTCAGCTCTGTCTGGGGAAAAAAGGACGTGTAGGAGCTGCAGCTGGTAAAGGGGAGAGAGCCATCCGAGCAGCAGGAACATCGTGGACAAAGGTCCAGTGGGGGAGACAATGACACATCAGTGGGTCAACAGCCAAGTGGGCAGAGTGGGGAGGGCAGGACCAGCAATTTGCGGGGAGGCTCTAGTTTTTCCTGTGGTCATATATGGATGTGAGAGCTGGACTGTGAAGAAAGCTGAGTGCCAAAGAATTGATGCTTTTGAACTGTGGTGTTGGAGAACACTCTTGAGAGTCCCTTGGACTGCAAGGAGATCCAACCAGTCCATTCTGAAGGAGATCAGCCCTGGGATTTCTTTGGAAGGAATGATGCTAAAGCTGAAACTCCAGTACTTTGGTCACCTCATGCGAAGAGTTGACTCATTGGAAAAGACTCTGATGCTGGGAGGGATTGGGGGCAGGAGGAGAAGGGGACGACAGAGGATGAGATGGCTGGATGGCATCACTGACTTGACAGACGTGAGTCTGAGTGAACTTCGGGAGTTGGTGATGGACAGGGAGGCCTGGCGTGCTGTGATTCATGGGGTTGCAAAGAGTCGGACACGACTGAGCAACTGAACTGAACTGAACTGAGCAGAGTTTAGATGTGTGAAGCTAAAGAGCTTGGCTTGTATGTTGGGGCCACTAGGAAGGACCAACTGGGAGGCTGAGCAGCGAGGGGACAGGTATTAAGTATCTGAGCCCATTTCCCTGTTCCTGTGAGCCCCCCGTGATGCAAATGCTCTCAGGACCCTTCCCCACCCCCACCCTCCCCAAGCCCCACCCTACCCCCCATAGGTCTGTCCGTGAAGGAGGAAGACGGCCTCGCCCCCTCAGGCTTCCAGAACCTAGTTCTTATCACTAAACCTTCCACATCACAGCTGCTGATTTTATTTCCTATTTAAGTTTCCCGTTGGTAGCTTCGACCTCTCAGTTGGTGATTATTAATAAACCTAGATAAGACAAACAACTTTTGACCCCCACCCCCTCCCCCCAAAAAAAAAACTTGCAGATTTTCAAAGTTCAAAATGGTATCTATAAATGATTCGTCTTGGCAAACACAGTCCCTCCCCTAGGCAACGTGAACTGTTGGCAGCAGCTTAAAAAGAGGCATTCATTTCCTCCTCTCTTTGCATCTGTGGTTTAGATGTGCAAAAATATGGTTCAGCATTTTTACTCTAACGCGGATCTCGCCACACTCCTGCCCCCACTTGTCTCGCTGGCAGAGGACGAGGCCAATCAATCAGGCATTATATCAGTCGGGCTCGCCTGACAATTTCAATAGTGGTGCTGATTGAAGGATTCGCAGAAAATAGACAAGGTCATTGCTGAAGTGCAGGGTCAAGGGTGGCCATAACAAATAGCCCATTAAATGGGATGGTACTCACCTCTCTTCCCTGAGCACAAAAAAAAAACGGAGAGAAGCTACAACCATACAGATAATGGGATGGAGTGGTGAGGAGCCTTCCAGCAAATTGTCATGTACATGTCATTTTGGCTTGTAAAGGACACTGGCAGCCCATTAGGCAGCTGATCCAGGTAATTTAAGGGGGGAAAGCAGCACGGCTCTGTGAGGACAGTGTTCTCTGATTGACTTTCTCTGTGTCACTTTATGGATGAAGACCTCCTCACTGCCTAGTGTCACTGTTGGTAGTGTTTAAGCATGCTCTGCTCAAAGGCTGGTTTTCATAACCCATAAAGTACACCAGGGGTCAAGGGAGGCTTTGATTCAGTATCTTTAGTATCTCTGGGAAACATTGTATATTCTCTCTACCTTCAAGTTGGACATTTCCAGGTTGAGAGAATATACAATATTTATATGTGCACATGTGACTATAAAGCCTCTGAGAAGGCCTGCAGAAAAGCATCATCGTAGCCTTAAAAGTAATAACTAGGTATCTGGAGTGATTGCAGCCATGAAAATAAAAGACACTTGCCCCTTGGAGGGAAAGCTATGACAAACCTAGACAGCATATTAAAAAGCAGAGACATCACTTTGCCAACAAAGCTCCATATAGTCAAAGCTATGGTTTTTTCAGTAGCCATGTATGGATGGGAGAGTTGGACCATAAAAAAGGCTGAACACCGAAGAATTGATGCTTTTGAATTGTGGTGCTGGAGAAGACTCTTGAGAGAGTCCCTTGGACTTCAAGGAGATCAAACCAGTCAATCATAAGGAAAATCAACCCTGAATATTCATTGGAAGGACTGATGCTGAAGCTGAAGCTCCAGTACTTTGGCCACCTGATGTAAAGAGCCAACTCGTTGGAAAAGACCCTGATGCTGGGAAAGACTGAGGGCAGGAGGAGAAGGGTGTGGCAGAGGATGAGATTGTTAGATAGCATCACCAACTCAATGGACATGATTTTGAGCAAACTCGAGGACATGATGAAGGATGGAAGAGAAAGGCGTGCTGCAGTCTGTGGGGTCATAAAGAGTTGGTCACAACTGACCAACTGACCAACAACAATCCAGTGGCCTTGCCACTTGATACTGTGTAACCCTGCAGGTTGTAAGAATTAAATTAGACAGGAAAAACATGTAAAGCATACTGCCTAGTACATGGTAAGCATATAACACATATGTACTAGAATAATAATTATTAATATTGAACCCAGTGTTTAATACAACTGACTCTCCTATCCATTTCTCAGGCAACACCTTTTATAGCCTATGAAACTGGTTTTCCTCAAAACACGATTTGGGAAAGACTAGAACAATCTCTAAACCTTAACTGAGGTCTCTGAAAATTAACCCTGTGTAACTCATCTTCCCAGTGCCTGAGGCACAGTCTAAAATACCCTGCAAACATATGTCGAAATAAATTTGGAAATTTCAACCTGTTTCCCTGAGCACCAGCTCAGTTGATCCTGGGAACTTCATGTGCAGTCTTAACCCATTTCACAGATGGGGACAGTAAGGCCCAGAAAGTTTAAGAAACTTGCTCCACATAATCATAGAGCCCATCTGTGCTTTGCCTTCGACAATTCTCCTGCTGTTTTCCAGTGTGTGCACAGTTGGTGCTTCATCAGGGCCAGTTGCTCTCGCGCTGGCATTCTGCTATCCTGGTTCAGCAGAGACTGACTGAGTTCTGGCAAGCGAGGCGGTGCCGGCTCAGATCTAAATGGCTGTCATCTTTCAGGCCAAGCACCTTTTCCTTCCACCCCACCTTCCTGGAGGGCCTAGAGCCTGAATGAATGAACACAGCCTACTTTTTGCCTCAAACCACCGCCACCGCCCCTTGCTCCTGAGCCCACTTGAGGAAGACTCACATGTATGTACTCTGGCACCATATATCCACTTGTGGATTTCAGATTCCACCAGGCCCTCAAGGTTGTGTGAAATCCTTCTGTTTCCCTAAGAATGAATGAAGACGTGTTGGCTGTATCTCTGTGGCTTTGGATATCCAGCTATTTCTCAGCAGTTGGAGTGTGAAATTAGGCAGATGGAACATCCAGATAACGGACGGCGCTGCATCTGGAAACCGTGGCATCAAACAGACAGTCGGAGCTGGTTGCTTTAGTGCGTGGGCAGAGAAGGCATTAATTCCAGCCCATTCCTGACTGCTAAATGCAGGCGTGCAAAGCAGAAAAGAGCATGAACCCTGTGATCTTTGGGCTCAGATCCCACCCCTATCACTTATCCTCTGTGTGATCATAAGTGGAGACTTAAGATTTGGGTTTTGCCCATAAAATAGGCATAAAATACCTCCAAGAAATGTTTGGAGGATTCAGAAAAATAAACCACCGTGGCACATTGCAAGCACTCAATAAATTATCTGATGTTTGCTCTTTAATATTCTTAAACATAAAAAGACACCCAAACCCTTGCCAACTGCATCAGAACATGGGTTTTACAAATAATTAAATGAGGTCAGCGTGATTTCATTGAAGGCTGTCAGGCAGCTTCCGTGATAAATAAGGCAAATTTTTACAGGCACATCTATTAGACCCTTGAATTAGTCAAACATAAGGAAGCACACTAGGAAAACACAGACTAGGAGGTGGATCCTACTTGCAAATAGAACAGTATAGAAATGGCCACAGATTGCAAATCATAAATTCCATTTTCCAGAAGCTCCATTATATGTAGATACCAGAAGGCAAATAAAAGCATACTTAAAGATGGTGTTGGCAACATCTATTTAAAAAAAAAAAAGACGAAAATGGCATGATTTCACAGCACCAAACTCAAACCAGCGGTAATATATAATATCAGACCCCAAATTTTTCAATGCGCACTGAATAATGATTGAATAACCGCTGAATTGGAACCATTCAAGCATTTAAAAAGAAAAAGCTGTGACTCCTGCAGTCACTGCATTAGAGATGATTCTTTCAAATACCACGTGTCTCCATTAACCCTTAGATGGCCTTAGTGTCAATATGACGTCTCCAAGATGCCCTGGAAAAAAGCCTGAACCTTTGGGGTCGGGGGGACACAACTCAGGCTAGAGCTGATGTTCCCAGTTGTGGGGTGGGGGGTGATCTTGCCATCCCAGGGGCATTTGGCAACATCTGGGAACAGTTTTGATCATCACAACTGGGGGAAATGGGAACGCTACTGACATCTCTTGAGTAGAGACCAACAGAGACTGGATGCTGCAAAGTTTCCTAGGGTACAGGATGTTCTTGTTGCTGCTGTTGCTACTGTTTAGTCACTAAGTCATGTCTGACTCTTTTGCAACCCCACAGACTGTAGCCTGCCAGGCTTCTCTGTCCATGAGGATTTCCCAGACAAGAATACTGGAACGGGTTGCTGTTTCCTCTTCCAGGGGATCTTTCCACCCCAGGGATCAAACCTGAGTCTCCCACATTGGCAGGCAGGTTCTTTACCAACTGAGCCACCTGAGAAGCCAGGGACACAGGATGGCCTCTGTAAAGATTGATCAGCCCCAATGTCAGCAATGTTGAGAAGGGGAAGCCCTGCTCTGGAGTTAGCCAGAATGCTTTTTTTTCTTCAGTTCAGTTGCTCAGTCGTGTCCAACTCTTTGCAACCCCATGGACTGCAGAACGCCAGGCTTCCCTGTCCATTACCAACTCCCAGAGCTTGCTCAAACTCATGTGCATTGAGTCAGTGATGCCATCCAACCATCTCATCCTCTGTCATCCCCTTCTCCTCCCGCTTTCAATCTTTCCCAGCATCAGAGTCTTTCAAATGAGCTAGCTCTTGGTATCAGATGGCCACAATATTGGAGTTTCAGCTTCAACATCAATCCTTCCAATGAACACTCAGGACTGATCTTCCTTAGGATGGATTGGTTGGATCTCCTTGCAGTCCAAGGGACTCTCAAGAGTCTGCTCCAACACCACAGTTCAAAAGCATCACTTCTTCAGTGCTCAGCTTTCTTTATAGTCCAACTCTAACATCCATACATGACTACTGGAAAAACCATAGCTTTGACTAGACAGACCTTTATTGACAAAGTAATGTCTCTGCTTTTTAATATGTTGTCTAGATTGGCCTCATCTCACATGCTAGTAAAGTAACGCTCAAAATTCTCCAAGCCAGGCTTCAGTAATACATGAACCGTGAACTTCCAGATGTTCAAGCTGGTTTTAGAAAAGGCAGAGGAACCAGAGATCAAATTGCCAACATCCACTGGATCATTGAAAAGCAAGAGAGTTCCAGAAAAATATCTATTTCTGCTTTATTGACTAAGCCAAAGCCTTTGACTATGTGGATCACAATAAACTGAAAAATTCTGAAAAAGATGGGAATACCAGACCACCTGACCTGCCTCTTGAGAAACCTGTACGCAGGTCAGGAAACAACACTTACAACTGAACATGGAACAACAGACTGGTTCCAAATGGTAAAAGGAGTATGTCAAGGCTATATACTGTCACCCTGCTTATTTAACTTATGTGCAGAATACATCATGAGAAACGCTGGGCTGGATGAAGCACAAGCTGAAATCAAGACTTCTGGGAGAAGTATCAATAACCTCAGATATGCAGATAACACCACCCTTGTGGTAGAAAGTGAAGAAGAACTACAGAGCCTCTTGATGAAAGTGAAAGAGGAGAGTGAACAAGTTGGCTTAAATTCAACATTCAGAAAACTAAGATCATGGCATCTGGTCCCGTCACTTCATGGGAAATAGATGGGGAAACAGTGGAAACAGTGACAGACCTTATTTTGGGGGGCTCCAAAATCACTGCAGATGATGATTGCAGCCATGAAATTAAAAGACACTTACTCCTTGGAAGGAAAGTTATGACCAACCTAGACAGCATATTCAAAAGCAGAGACATTACTTTGTCAACAAAGGTCCATCTAGTCAAAACTATGGTTTTTCCAGTAGTCAGGTATGAATGTGAGAGTTGGATTATAAAGAAAGCTGAGCACCGAAGAATTGATGCTTTTGAACTGTGGTGGTGGAGAAGACTCTTGAGAGTCCCTTGGACTGCAAGGAGATCCAACCAGTCCATTCTAAGGGAGATCAGTCCTGGGTGTTCATTGGAAGGACTGATGTTGAAGCTGAAACTCCAATACTTTGACCACCTGATGCGAAGAGCTGACTCATTGGAAAAGACTGATGCTGGGAGGGATTGGGGACAGGAAGAGAAGGGGATGACAGAGGATGAGATGGTTGGATGACATTACTGACTCAAATACATGGGTTTGGGTAAACTCTGGGAGTTGGTGATGGACAGGGAGGCCTGGCATGCTGTGGTTCATGGGGTCGCAGAGTCGGACACGACTGAGCAACTGAACTGAACTGAACTGAACTAGGTTGGTCATAGCTTTTCCTCCAAGGAGCAAGCGTCTTTTAACTTTGTGGCTGCAGTCACCATCTGCAGTGATTATGGAGCCCAAGAAAATAAAGTCTCTCACTATTTCCATTATTTCCCCATCGATTTGCCATGAAGTGGTGGGACTGGATGCCATGATCTTCATTTTTTTAAAGTTGAGCTTTAAGTCAACTTTTCCACTCTGCTGTTTCACTTTCATTAAGAGGCTCTTTAGTTCTTCTTCTTCCATAAGAAAATTTCTGCCATAAATTTTCTTAAGATTTATTAATGTATTTATTCATTTATTTTTGGCTGTTCTGTGTCTTTGTTGCTGGGCACAGGCTTTCTCTAGTTGCTGTGAGCGGGGGCCTCTCTCTGCTGTGCTGCAGGAACTTCTCACTGCGGTGGCTTCTCTTCTTGCAAAGCATGGGTTCTAGGCATGTGGGCTTCAGTTGTTGTGGCACACGGGCTTAGTTACTCCAAGACACGTGAGATCTTCCAGCACCAGGGATCGAACCCATGTCCTCTGCCTTGGCAGGCAGATTCCTCACCACCACACCACCAGGGAAGCCTACCAGGATGCTTTTTAGTGGCGTGAGACTAACAGGCCGTTTAACCTTTCCAAGCCTCACTTCCCTCATTTGTGAAACGAGGGGAATATCATAAAACCTGCCTCTTAGGGTTGCAGAAGGTTTTGATGAGATAGTAATAATAATAATCACTCCCATTCAGCAAGCTCTCACTGGGCACCAGGCACTGAGCCAAGAGCCTGTATGTGAGTTATTTGATTCAATATGTGTGACAACTCTATAAAGTAAATAACATGGCTAAGATTTCGCTAGCAGGAAGAGATAAGAAAGCCTTCTTCAGTGATCAATGCAAAGAAATAGAGGAAAACAACACAATGGGCAAGACTAGGGATCTCTTCAAGAAAATCAGAGATACCAAAGGAACATTTCATGCAAAGATGGGCTCAATAAAGGACAGAAATGGTATGGACCTAACAGAAGCAGAAGATATTAAGAAGAGATGGCAAGAATACACAGAAGAGATATCCTTCTCCTTGAAAAAGAAGCCGTAACTGCAATTTTAGCAGTAATGTCAGGCAGCGGAAAGCAGGGAGGCAAAGCTCAGGCCAAGGCCAAGTCGCGCTCATCCCGCGCTGGCCTTCAGTTCCCCGTAGGGCGAGTGCACCGCCTGCTGCGCAAAGGGAACTACGCCGAAAGGGTGGGGGCCGGCGCACCGGTGTACTTGGCGGCAGTGCCGGAGTACCTGACCGCGGAAATCCTGGAGCTGGCGGGCAACGCCGCCCGAGACAACAAGAAGACGCGCATCATCCCTCGCCATTTGCAACTGGCCGTGAGAAATGATGAAGAGCTCAACAAGTTACTCGGGGGTGTCACTATTGCCCAGGGCGGTGTCTTACCCAATATCCAGGCAGTCTTATTGCCCAAAAAAACGGAGAGTCACAAGCCTGGCAAGAATAAGTAATTAAAAGGCTTGATACCATCCCCACTCACCCCAAAGGCTCTTTTAAGAGCCAAAAAAAAAAAAAGAATACACAGAAGAACTGTACAGAAAAGATCTTCACGACCCAGATAATCACGATGGTGTGATCACTGACCTAGAGCCAGACATGCTGGAATGTGAAGTCAAGTGGGCCTTAGAAAGCATCACTATGAACAAAGCTAGTGGAGGTGATGGAATTCCAGTTGAGCTATTTCAAATCCTGAAAGATGATGCTGTGAAAGTGTTGCACTCAATATGCCAGCACATTTGGAAAACTCAGCCGTGGCCACAGGACTGGAAAAGGTCAGTTTTCATTCCGATCCCAGAGAAAGGCAATGCCAGAGAATGCTCAAACTACCGCACAATTGCACTCATCTCACACGCTAGTAAAGTCATGCTCAAAATTCTCCAAGCCAGGCTTCAGCAATATGTGAACCGTGAACTTCCTGATGTTCAAGCTGGTTTTAGAAAAGGCAAAGGAACCAGAGATCAAATCACCAACATCCACTGGATCATGGAAAAAGCAAGAGAGTTCCAGAAAAGCATCTATTTCTGCTTTATTGACTATGCCAAAGCCTTTGACTATTTGGATCACAATCAACTGTGGAAAATTCTGAAAGAGATGGGAATACCAGACCACCTGATCTGCCTCTTGAGAAATTTGTATACAGGTCAGGAAGCAACAGTTAGAACTGGACATGGAACAACAGACTGGTTCCAAATAGGAAAAGGAGTTCGTCAAGGCTGTATATTGTCACCCTGTTTATTTAACTTATATGCAGAGTACATCATGAGAAATGCTGGACTGGAAGAAACATAAGCTGAAATCAAGATTGCCGGGAGAAATATCAATAACCTCAGATATGCAGATGACACCACCCTTATAGCAGAAAGTGAAGAGGAACTAAAAAGCCTCTTGATGAAAGTGAAAGTGGAGAGTGGAAAAGTGGGCTTAAAGCTCAACATTCAGAAAATGAAGATCATGGCATCTGGTCCCATCACTTCATGGGAAATAGATGGGGAAACAGTGGAAACAGTGTCAGACTTTATTTTGGGGGGCTCCAAAATCACTGCAGATGGTGACTGCAGCCATGAAATTAAAAGACGCTTACTCCTTGGAAGGAAATTTATGACCAACCTAGAGAGCATATTCAAAAGCAGAAACATTACTTTGCCAACAAAGGTTCGTCTAGTCAAGGCTATGGTTTTTCCTGTGGTCATGTATGGATGTGAGAGTTGGACTGTGAAGAAGGCTGAGTGCCGAAGAATTGATGCTTTTGAACTGTGGTGGTGGAGAAGACTCTTGAG
>NW_011494716.1:2445455-2520610 GCF_000754665.1 Bison bison bison | reverse complement strand
TGAGATGGCTGGATGGCATCACTGACTCGATGGACGTGAGTCTGAGTGAACTTCGGGAGTTGGTGATGGACAGGGAGGCCTGGCCTGCTGCGATTCATGGGGTCGCAAAGAGTCGGACACAACTGAGCGACTGATCTGATCTGAAGATTTCTCTGCTGGGGGAGGGGGCAGGCTTCAAACCTCAGCAGTATATGTCTTGACCTCTTCATTCATCATGCAGTCCACAGACTAGAGACCTTGCTAGAGATGTAGAATCTAAGGCCCCACCCAGACCAACAGAGTCTGAATCTGCTTTCTGGGCGTATTTCCAAGTGATTCATGTGCATGTCAGAGTTTGAGAAGCAGTATGCTAAGGACAGTGCCTGGCTCCTTAGTAAACACTAAATAAATGTTCACCATTTGCTCTGTCATCACTGTTCATGGCCTACAGAGAAATCTGCTAAAGTCAGACTCTGAGTCACAACAGACATGGACGTGGCAAAAGATCTCACAGAGGAACCTTGTCAACACCAGGCACCCCCAAGGGCATCGGGTCTGCCCTGCCCTTTAGGAAGTCTCTCTCTATATGAATGAAGTCTGGCTGTCACAAGGGGGAAGAGCTGCAACCCTAGTCCAGCCCTTCTGATTCCTCAGCCATCATTCTTCCCTCCATGCCTCTCTCCTTGGCTTATCTATTTCACACTATGGTGTGAGTGACTCACAGCTGCCTGTCCCAGGGATACCTGCAAAACTCAAATCAAGAACCCAGAGCTCTGGCAGCAAACTTCAAGCACTGAGCTGTGCCCTTCTCGCATTAGCTGCCTCAGGGGCCTTAGAGGGTGACATCAAAAGGCACACTCCATCTCTCTAGCTTTGTCTACTTTTTTTTTTCTTTTTTTTTTAAATTTTATTTTATTTTTAAACTTTACAATATTGTATTGGTTTTGCCAAATATCGCAATGAATCCACCACAGGTATACATGTGTTCCCCATCCTGAACCCTCCTCCCTCCTCCCTCCATACCATCCCTCTGGGTCGTCCCAGTGCACCAGCCCCAAGCATCCAGTATTGTACATCTAACCTGGACTGGCGACTCATTTCATACATGATAGCTTTGTCTACTTTTAAAATTATATAAACAATGCATCTGCATCCTCAGTATAAAATAGTCAAATTATACACAACTGTACTGTATATGCTGCTAAGTCACTTCAGTCGTGTCCGACTCTGTGTGACCCCATAGACAGCAGCCCATCAGGCTCCCCCATCCCTGGGATTCCCCAGGCAAGAACACTGGAGTGGGTTGCCATTTCCTTCTCCAATGCACGAAAGTGAAAAGTGGAAGTGAAGTCGCTCGGTAGTGTCCGACTCTTAGCGACCCCATGGACTGCAGCCTACCAGGCTCCTCCGTCCATGGGATTTTCCAGGCAAGAATACTGGAGTGGGGTGCCATCGCCTTCTCCGATACTGTATATAGTACAAAGCAAAAGTCCTTTTCATCAGAGAAGCCATCAAGAGTGCAAAGTAGAGACTCTGGACCCAGACTGCTTGGATTTGAATTCCAGCTCCACTCCTTAATAGCTGTGTGTCCTTGAACAACTTACTTAACCTTTCTGCGACTCAGTTTTCTCATCTGAGCCTCAAAGATTGGTTCAAGGATTAAATGTGACAATGCCTGCGAGATGCTTAGCTCAGAGTCTAGCACACATTATGTGTTAATGATCCCTGTTGCTCCCATGTCCCTCCTCAAAGGAAAGCCCTATTAAAGGCTTGGTGTAAAAATTTCCTACAAATGGGACTTCCCATATGGCTCAGCGGTAAAGAACCCACCTGCCAATGCAGGAGCCGCAGGAGACATGAGTTCTATCCCTGGGTCAAGAAGACCCCCTGGAGAAGGAAACAGCAACCCACTTCGATATTCTTGCCTGGAGAATTCTATGGACAGTGGAGCCCGGTGGGGTATAGTCCATGGGGTCGCAAAGAGTCGGACATGACTCAGCAATTAATTGAGCAGGCAAATACCCTAAAAATACAAGTGCACTTTCGGCATAAAGATGACCACACCAGACCTTGGTTTTGCAACTTGCTTTACAGCTGAACCAAACCATGGGAATATTTTAATACTAGTCACACAGACATATCCCTCGTTCTCCTTAACAGCAAGCATCCTTTGGGTGGATGCAGCAAAGTATACTGAACCATTCCCCCTATTGGTGGGCATTTAGGCTCTTCCCATTTCTCCCTGCTGGAAGTGAACTGGATATGCAGAGGCAGCCGAGCTCTGAGCACGTCAGACTCGGGAAGCAGCACAGCCAGGAAGCAAAGCCAGGCGGAGGACGGGCTCATCAGCGTCTCTGCCAAGGACGGGAAGGATGACGACAATCTGTGGCACACTCAAAATAAGTCACTGTCCCCAGCCCTCCCCAAACTGAGAAATGCATCATTACTCTCCTGTCGGCTTCCTGTCACAGCTGGCGGCTGTGCCGCCCCTCACCCCCAAAACCTCCCACTAACAGGCCACGCCCAGGCCTCCAGGTTTCCATCAGCAAGGGTCCTGCTCCCTGAAACTTCTCCCTCCTATGGCGCCCCAAGTGCTCATCCTCCCCGGGACATACAAGATGCCCGAGTACAGAAGTTTCAAGGCTTGGTTAACACAGGACACTGAAACCTTACTCAGAACCCTAACTGCTAAAGCAGAGGCCTTGGCTGGACAGAGCTGGGTGCTCAGAGGAGCTAATGAAGAGCCTCATCTTCTGCCCAAGACCCCCATGTTCCTCTGGAACGCAACTGGTAAACCACTCATCTGGTCTGATCTGTTCTCCAGATTTGGTAGCTAGAGCTCATGGAGGAGAAGTAATTCAGCAAAGGCCACACAGAAAGTAAAGTAGCAGAGTCCTGGCCTTGATATCCTGACTCCTGACTCCCAGGCCACTGTGCTTTCTGCTACCCTCTGCAGCTACTCTAATGTTTGGGTTTGTTTAGACTAGGGTGTGAATGACTGCCTATCAGAGATGATTCTCTTTTCATGGACATTTTTCATGAGAGCCAGACTTCTCAACCCCAGAGCACAAGTATAACCTCCAGAATAAAACAGATCTTCCTGGATCAGGGGTTTCAGTGTGCAAAAGCTAAATATCAATTAGGGAAAAAATTATAAACATTGTTTTTATTTTTTTTTAAATTGATAGAAATCAGAAATGAACATGCAATCTACTGAACTTCTATGATTAAACTAGAAAGTTCAAATAAATCTTGCATGACAGACGGTGAAATGGTTGGATGGCATCACCAGTTCAATGAATATGAACTTGGGTAAACTCTGAGAGATGGTAAGGGATAGGGAGGCCTGGCGCGCTGCAGTCCATGGAGTCATAAGGGGTCAGACATGGCTTGACAACAGAACAACAACTGTAACCAGTGCCTTCAGGCCAATCCTCTGGCTCTAGCCTCTAATGATATGAAGTCACTCTCCTCTGTCACTGAGGTACTTTGGTGGAAAAAAATCTGAGAAACCCTGAGCTAAAGGAATGACTCTCTAATAGCAATATTATAGGCAGCAGAATAAAGGAGAGATTTTAAATGGGTGGAAGGTCATCGTAAGCCCCTGAAATCTCATGTATAACTTCCACTCTACCTAATACACAATTATAATAGCAGTAAACATTTATTGAGCACTTACTTCATGCCCACCACTAAGCGAAACACTTTACGAGGATGAGTCAGCACTAACATCATCTCCCATTTTACAGACGACAAAACCGAGGCTCTGCAAGCATACATCACCCAAATCCCAGTTCATCAGTGGTACAAACAGGATCCTTCCAGAAGGATGACCAGCCATCCCAGTTTAACCAGGACTGTCCCACTTTGAGCCCTAGAAGTACCACACCCTAGAAATCCCATGGACAGAGAAGCCTGGATGGGCTACAGCCCATGGTGTCTCAAAAGAGTCGGACACGACTTAGCAACTAAACAACAAAACTTGGAAATCCCAAATTCCCAATCTAACTGGGATAGCAGTTCACCCTAGTGGAGGGCTGGCTTGAGGCTGCTCAGAGAACAGAAATGTTTACTGTGAATGGTAAAGTTTTTCGCTAAGGGGTGCCTTTGGCAAAATTCCATGGGGTTTTTCCTGGGGAGTTAGGAGAGGTGCAAACTGCTGCTTCTGGGCTGGGTGGGATGAAAATAAAGATTGCAAGTGTGGATGCAGGCGCTGAAGAATGACCGTTCATCTGAGTGACACATTTCTGATGCATTGAGTGGGGTGACCAGCTAGCCTCGTTCTGCCAGGGACTTCCCAGGTTTAAGCTCCAAAAGTCCCTGTGACTCCCTCAGCTGAGGCAAGCCAATCACACACCCTACTTCCCTACTCACCATTATGGCAGAAAGTGAAGAAGAACTAAAGAGCCTCTTGATGAAAGTGAAAGAAGAGAGTGAAAAAGTTGGCTTAAAGCTCAACATTCAGAAAATTAAGGCCATGGCATCCAGTCCCATCATTTCATGGCAAATAGATGGAAAAACAGTGGAAACAGTGGCTGACTTTATTTTGGGTGGCCAAAATCACTGCAGATGGTGACTGCAGCCATGAAATTAAAAGACACTTACTCCTTGGAAGGAAAGTTATGACCAACCTAGCCAGCATATTAAAAAGCAGAGACATTACTTTGCCAACAAAGCTCTGTCTAGTCAAGGCTATGGTTTTTCCAGTGGTCATGTATGGATGTGAGAGTTGGACTGTGAAGAAAGCTGAGCGCCAAAGAATTGATGCTTTTGAACTGTGGTGTTGGAGAAGACTCTTGAGAGTCCCTTGGACTGCAAGGAGATCCAACCAGTCCATCCTAAAGGAGATCAGTCCTGGGTGTTCATTGGAAGGACTGATGTTGAAGCTGAAACTCCAATACTTTGGCCACTTGATGCGAAGAGCTGACTCATTGGAAAAGACCCTGATGCTGGGAAAGATTGAGGGCAGGAGGAGAAGGGGAGGACAGAGGATGAGATGGTTGGATGGCATCACGGACTCGATGGACATGGGTTTGGGTGAACTCCAGGAGTTGGTGATGGACAGGGAGGCCTGGCGTGCTGTGGTTCATGGGGTCACAAAGAGTCGGACACAACTGAGCGACTAAACTGAACTGAACTGCACTTCCCTATTAGAAGCTGTTGCTGAATATTCCAGAAAATGCATACAACTTCAGCAACTATGTGTTCCACATCTCTGTCTCACTTCAATTTATTTTCCTTAAAAATTTTTTTTTTTTAGTTTTCTTCCCCACTTAAATTGGCAGGCAAAGTGACACTGTGAGCTGTTGTCTTTCTCTCACCGTGAAAGACTATAGAGAGAAAAAAAATCGTAAAGGTCACGGTGCTTTTAAATGAGTCTTCTTAAAAAAAATGAGAGAAAGCAAAGAAAATTGCCTGAATGGGTTCCTATCAGTGGAAAGTAAGAAAAGGTTCCAAGTGGAAAACTGTTCTCAAGAGAAAGCATGTTGACCCTGTTACTGTATTTTAAACTTGTGTTTAAAATGTTCCCTGAATGTTTCAAAAGTCTCTTTTTGCATATTTATTTTCCTTTCCCTGCTAAAAGTCAGCATTAGGAGCACTTAATGACTAACAGGGAGACAGGTTCCCATCTTCAGTCCCCCTCTGACACTGCTAAATCCTCCCCAGGGCGGCAAACCCCATCAGGAGAGAGGCGGCCCCACCATAAACAACCGCCCATCTGCATTAATCTCAGCGCTCCCCTCCCTGTCTTTCTCCCCCTCCTCCCCACTCCTTGCTTCTCCTTCTCCCTCCCTCTGAACAACCCACACTGGCTTTCTTCCAGTTCCGGCTTCTCATCAAGCTCCCTCTGGCCTCCACAACTTTGCACTTTCTGCTCCCTCTGTTCACACGCTCCTCCCCTTGTGCACTGCCTGACTGGCTCCTTGTCCTCCTTCAGGTCTCAGCTGGTGGGCATCCATCACCTCTCTCAAAAGGACACCCCACCCTCTACTCCCCACCAGCTCTGCTTCCTCCAGGCACGCACTCTACTCCTTATAATTACTTCATGTTTGTTTGTTTAATTGAACTATATTAGTTTGGGGTACATAACCCGGAGATTCAATGTTTCTATAGATTGGTCAGTTGTTAAGTCATCTCCAATTCAATTGCAACCCCCTGGACTATAGCCCGTCAGGCTCCTCTGTCCATGGGATTTCCCAGGCTAGAATACAGGAGGGGGTTGCCATTTCCTCCTCCAGGGAAATCTTCCCAGCCCAGGGATGGAACCCATGTCTCCTGCATTGGCAGGTGGATTCTTTACCACTGAGCTACCATTTGTAGATTACAAACCATTTCAAATTATCATAAAATATTGGCACTATTCCCTGTGATATACAATATACTTGTAGTTTATTTATTTTACATGGTAGCTCTTATTTCATAGGTTTGATGTGTGCGTCTCCATCATCAGGCCTTCTAGTCCACGGTCCCACAAGAATGTGAACTTGGTGAAGGCAGGCACTGTGTCATTGCTCACATTTGTACCCCCAGGGCCCGTCGCTGTGACTAGCAGACACAGCAGTGCTCCATGGGGATCTGCAATTGCATGATTGAGTGAATGACTCCCAGCCTCTTTCCCGACCTGCTCTGTGGATGGTGAGTGCAGGTAGCTGATCCCAGACAGGAGAAGGGAGGTGGGGACGGGAAGGAGGCCAATACACAGAATGTCATCAAGAGGGCTATTGATGCAATTTTTCCAAGTAGTTATGTATGGATGTGAGAGCTGGACCATAAAGAAGGCTGAGCGCTAAAGAATTGATGCTTTCCAATTGTGATGCTGGAGAAGACTCTTGAGGGTCCCTTGGACAGCAGGGAAATCAAGCCAGTCAGTCCTAAAGGAAATCAGTCCTGAATATTCACTGGAAGGACTGATGCTGAAGCTGAAGCTCCAATACTTTGGCCACCTGATGTGAAGAGCTGACTCACTGGAAAAGACCGTGATGCTGGGAAAGACTGAGGGCAGGAGGAGAAAGGCACGACGGAGGATGAGATAGTTGGATGGAATCACCAACTCGATGGACATTAAGTTTGAGCAAACTCCGGAAGATAGTGAAGGACAAGGAAGCCTGGTGTGCTGCAATCCATGGGGTCACAAAGAGTCAGATACAACTGAACGACAAACAACAACCACCTATGTGGGCAGGCGGGGCTCAATCAGGGGAGTCGGGAAGAGAATGCAGAGCATGCCTCAGAGTTACCTGCTCCCCTGCCAAGTCCAACACCACTGACTGAGAGCTGGAGCCCCACAACAGAAGATAAAGCCAAATAAATAATAAGCACATAAATAAATGGGCTTCCCAGGTGGCGCTAGTGATTTTAAAAAAAAAACCATCTGCCAATGCAGGAGACATAAGAGACTCGGGTTCGACCCCTGAGTCAGGAAGATCCCCTGGAGGAGGGCATGGTCACCCACTCCAGTATTCTTGCCTGGAGAATCCCATGGACAGAGGAGCCTGGAGGGCTACAGTGCATGGCATCGGGAAGAGTCAGACAGGACTGAAGGGACTTAGTAACAGGTACGGTTTACAGCAGCGTGGTGTGGGGTTGAGAGCACACTCTTGAGGTCCAGCCAGCGTCCACTCCTCACCAGTTCTGGGCTTGGACAAGTCACTGACTCTCTCAGAAAAGGTGGATAATGAAAGCCCCACCAAAAGGGCAGCTGTGAGCTTCGGACAAGCTCAACTCCAGTAGATTGAAGTGTCCATCGTAGAGCAGAGGTGGGTGGACTACAGCAGGCAGACCAAATCCACCCGCCCGCTGCCTGGTTCTGTAAATAGGGTCTTGGAACAGCCTCGGCCCTCAGTTTACAGACAGCGGCTGCTTCCACATTACCACGACAGATCTGAGTCATGGGGACAGGGACTGGACAGCCCCGCAATGAGGAAGATATTTGCTATCTTGTCATTTACAGGAAAAGTTTACCAACGCCTGGCACACTGCCTGGCATGTGGCTACTGGTGTTTAATGAATATTGGATATCACAGTATTAGTATTATTTGTACTCCTATTAGAATTTGCCAGGCGCTGTGCTAAGCACTTCACACGTGTTATCTTATTTTCAGTCCTCATAAGGCTGAACATTGTGAACTCTTGTTACCCTCATTTTACAGACGAGGGCAGCAGCCAGGAGTCTCTGCCTCACACGATTCTCGCCCTTTTACAGTGCACCCCTTCCCCAGTCACTGCCACCGTCAGCAGCTCCAGGATCTCAGGCTGGGAGCCTGGAAATCCTTTTTCACTCGTCCTCTCACAAGTCCAGGAAATCCAGCCTCTGTGTGACCACATCCATTCCCTTCCTGCCATTTCCACTCCCTTCACCCACATTTCCCAAAGCGGGCACCCTGGTCCCCACAAAAGGGGTTCCACAGTCAATTAACTTTGGGAAAAACCCATGTCATATGCCCTTCCCCGAGAGTCACAATGAACATTAACATGGAAAAGGCTCTGAGAAGGCTCCTGCAGTGAGATCTGTTTGATTCTTTGTAACCCAGCATTTGGGACTCTCCTGGTGGTTTTGTGATAAAGAATCTGTCTTCCAATGCAGGAGATGCCAGTTCAATCCCTGGGTCAGGAAGATCCCCTGGAGAAGCGAATGGCAACCCACTCCAGTATTCTTGCCTGGAGAATCCCATGGACAGAGGAGCCAGTCCGTGGGATCACAGTCCGTGGGCTATAGTCCGTGGGACCACAGAAGAGTTAGACATGACAGAGTGGCTAAACAACAACAACAACCCAGCATTTAGAAAACACACGTGCTACACAATCCTATTTTTCCCAACTTGAAATCTGTTTCCACGCCAGGACACAGACTGGGAGCTGCTGCTAACGTCTCTCACAATGTCAGCCCCTCTGGAATTCCTGACCAGGCTTCTCTTCCCTGTCATCCATTCCAGGAATTCACAAACTTCTTCTGTGAAGAAGTAAATATTAGGGAGTATTTTCAGTTTTGTGGGCCAAGAGGCAAAGCTGAGGAATAGCACATCAGTGCTTATGTAACAAGACAGAAAACACATTTCCGTGTACTTTTTACTGGCAGGGTTCAGAACTTCATTGATGAGCACTGAAATTTGAACCTTGTATGATTTTCACATGTCACAAAATATCATTCTTCTTATTTTCTTTCCATCAACTTTTTAAAAGTGTGAAAGCTGATCACACGCAACAAGGCAGTGGGTGGAACTGGGAGCAGCCTGTAGTTTGGCCAGCCGTGACCTCCCACACAGCACCAAGAAGTCACATCTCCTGGAGTCCAGTTCCTAGAGCATCTGTGCTGAAGGACTGTTCAGAGACTCTGCTTGCCCTTCCAGAGTAAGTACCAGCCTACCCCAGGCATTCAAAGCCTCTTAGCCTGACCCCCACCAATCTGTTCAATTTGATATCCCACCTCCCCCTCCTCACCCCCGCTGTGTTTGATCCAGTTAATCTCGCTCACTGTTCCTCATGTCCCATCCTTCCTGCTCCTATGTCTTCGCTCACACAGCTCCCTCCTCCTACAATTCCTCCTCACAGTCTCTGCACATTCAAACTCTTATCCTTCAAGGACTGATTCACAGGCCACCTCCTCCAGGAAGCCTTCCCTGATCTTCACAAGTGGAGCTGACATTTCTTTTTTCTCAACCTCGAGGCCTTTTTATCTGCATATCACACAGGGCTCCGGTCACTATCTAGCTAAAACAGTGAGTACATGTCTCCCTGACGCAGTAATCTGTGCACAACACAGCACCTTGAAGCTGCAAAAATGGGTGCCCGTGAGTAATTTCAAAGCTGGGGGTTTCAGGGGTGATGATTCTGCCAAGAAAAACTCTTCTCGGCCTCCTCCCCACTCCATCCCTTCCCCTAGTTGCCCCATGAAGGCCCCTACATAAATGGGGAGGGCTGGTATAAGGACAGGAAAGATATTTCTTTAAACTCCAAAACACTTTGAAAGTTGAAGTGGAAAATGTAGAGCAGAGGTTGGCCTGAGTCTAGGAACTTCTTCCACTGGTGGTTCATCTCCCCAGCTGTGGAAGTGTAATGAAGCCAAAATCACAGTAATACACAAGATTGAAATAGTGAGTATGCCTAAACTCCAGAGGGATTCTAAAATGTTATCTTGCGGGTCAGCACGACCCAGCCTGAAGAATGTTCTCATCTGCTAATCTCTCCTCCCTGTGTAAGATAAAGTGGTTGAGCTAATGAGACATGACCTGGGTCTTAGGGGAGAGCTACCAGATGGGCATGCAATGGCCTTCGAGAACTCAACTCCATGACTCTGTACAAAACCCTTCCTGTTTTGACTGACAAGAGAATAGGAGCTGAAGCTCCACTACTTCAGCCACCTGATTCGAAGAGCCGGCTCATTGGAAAAGACCCTGATGCTGGGAAAGATTAAAGGCAAAAGAAGAAGACAGTAGCAGAGGATGAGATGATTAGATAGCATCACCAATTCAATGGACATCAATTTGGGCAGACTCTGGGAGATGGTGAGGGGCAGTAAGCCTGGTGTGCTACAGTCCATAGGGTCACAAGGAGTCAGACCCAACTTAGGGACCGAACAACAACAGGAGGGTCACGCCACAGCAGGCAGATCTGAGCCCAGCTCCCCGCTCTGCCTGGAGCATCACATCCAGCTCCACTGCACAGAGAAGCACGGGCCGGCCTGTGGACCACAGAGGGAGCAGCCAGAGTGTCGGCAGCTGGGTCCTTTCCAGCTTCTCTCTTTCATCCACACACCCAATTTGTAGGTCTCACTTCCCACCACCACTACCTTTTTCAGTGACTTGTATTAAGAGGGCTGTACTTGGTTGACTCCTGTGGGTGGATGCAGGGAAAACTGAGATAAAGTTCTGCAGTTTATTACAGTAGCCCACAAACCCTTCTGATCCAGCGTATCGTCCCCAGCCAGTCTCAGCTGCCACCAGTGCAGCCTAACCCACGTTAAAGCTGCTTTCAAACGTCTTCATAGATGCCCTGAAAGGAGACAGCTGAGGTCAGCACCCAGGCCCACCCCGTCTGGCTTTCACAAAGCCGTATCCTGACAGATGTGGTCACTTCCGAGGGCAGCACTGCTGGCCATTTAATCCATGAAAACCCTGAGTGGAAAGACTGGGGTGGGAGGGAGCTATAACAGGAAGGGGAAGCTGGATGGGGGCCGATTAGCCACCTTCGCCCTCAGGCAGCGCCCTCTCCCAGTTAATGGCACCCACAGCTCACAGCATCTGGCGCCAAGGATGCACTCCGATATTTGAATAACTGAAGAGAAAGAAAGGAGACAAAATCCTTGACAGTGCCGGAGACCTTGTGCTCG
The DNA here is from genome assembly GCF_000754665.1 of Bison bison bison. Classification (NCBI taxonomy): domain Eukaryota; kingdom Metazoa; phylum Chordata; class Mammalia; order Artiodactyla; family Bovidae; genus Bison; species Bison bison. The sequence continues at coordinate 2,509,305 of NW_011494716.1, read as the reverse complement.
GGGACTGGGTCTGTCTCAGGGGTGGTTCTCCAATGCTGGGCTGTGCTGAATGGGGAGCACACAGAGGGTCCATCTCTGGGTTCTATAGAAGTGATGCTCTGAACTTCACCCAAGGGTGGGCAGGGGAGCACCCAGGAACTCCATGAGGAGGTGAAACGCCAACAAGAGCAGGTCTTTTCATCTCATTCCTTCCCTGCTGTATCTCTAGTGAGTAGAAGAGTATCCAGCCCAAAGCAGGTGTTCGGTGAGCTGAATGGGTGCACAGAAGGACACCCCGAGGAGGTTCAGAGCCACACTGCCCGCCACTATGATCCCACCGCATTGCTCTTGCTTACATGATCCATCTTTTATATCCCATTATTTTAAATGACCATTTCTATGAGCAGAACCTTCCTACCTAACTAGAAGAGAGGGTAGGATATAAGGGAAGGAAAAGGATGAGAGGCAGCCAAACCCAGTGTTCTGACTGAGACCCATCTTCCAAGCAGGTATGCTCTGAAAATACCTGTAATTCTCTTAAAGGTTGGTCCAGCTTCCTAGGAGAGTGGTTCCCCTGGAGGTCAGGGAGGATGGATTCTCAGCATTGGGACTTTGTAAGTGTATGAACATTTAGGCACATTGCTGAACAATTCTACACCTCAGTCTCCTCCCTAAACCGGAGAATCACAGCACATACCACTGAGGGTATCCAGGCCTTCAGTGAAGCCACGCACGTAGGCACTTCAGCATGCTGCCTGACACAGAGCAGCTTCTCTGTAAATGCAAGTGACCCGTGGAAACACGTCCACCTATCAGTTGCTTGTCCCTGGTTATTTCAAGCATCCTCATTGACCTTACAAAGAGAAAGAGGCTGGAGAATAGATAGAAACTAGCTGTTCATTTAAAACTTAGCCCTTGTGTTCTTTGCTTCTTCAATGCTCTTGAGAGTATACAAGGAAGGACTTTTCCTGGTGGTCCAGTGGCTAAGAATCTGCCTTGCAATGCAGAGGACGTGGGTTCAATCCTTTGTCAGGGAACTAAGATCCCACATGCCTTGGAACAATCAAACCTGTGTGCTGCAACTAAAGGGCCCAAGGACCACAACTGAGAGCCCATCAGTCGCTCAGTCGTCTCCGACTCTTTGTGACCCCATGGACTGCAGCACGCCAGGCTTCCCTGTCCTTCACTATCTCCTGGAGTTTGCTCAAACTCATGTCCATTGAGTCGGTGATGCCATCCAACCATCTCACCCAACCTTCTCCTCCTGTCCTCAGTCTTTCCCAGCATCAGGGTCTTTTCCAATGAGTCAGTTCTTCACATCAGGTGGCCAAAATATTGGAGTTTCAGCTTCAGCATCAGTCCTTCCAATGAATATTCAGAGTTGATTTCCTTTAGGGTGACTGGTTTGATTTACTCATAGTCCAAGGGACTTTCAAGAGCTTTCTCTGGCACCACAGTTAGAAAGCATCAGTTCTTTGGCACTCAGCCTTCTTTATGGTCCAACTCTCACATCCATACATGACTACTGGAAAAATCATAACTTTGACTAGATGGGCCTTTGTTGGCAAAATGATGTCTCTGCTTTTTATATGCTGCAACTAAGACCCTATGCAGCTAAATAAATAAATATTTTCAGAAACATCAGTAAAACAAAAAAGAACATATGAGGAATGTGGGCTAAAGTTACAGCCGTAAGATTGAGGGTAGAGGCCAGGGAACCCCTCCCAGCTCGTATTACTAAAAATGGGACTGTCACTGCCATGGGATGGCCTTCCTTGATGATAGACAGCACACTTGGAGGTCTAGGGAGGGAGAAAGATCCCAGAAGACTCTGAATTCAACTCAAAGGGAAGAAATCGACACTAAGACCCCCTGGTTGGAGAGGTCCCATGGAACCATGGCAACAAGAGACAACTTCTTCCTGCCCCCTGTGACAGCCAGATTTCTTTAAAGGAAGAGATTTGGGCTTTGATTTCTTAAACAGAATTCAGAAATGTGCACAATGGTGAGAGTTCAGAAAAAAACATGTACTGCAGCTTGTTAAATCATTGGAAATATAAGCTAAGCAAGAGTTGCTGAATTAGATTATCCAATATGAAGGAAGCATACTTTCATCTAAAGTTCCTCTAAATAGATGTTCTTTTCCCTTGCTGTAAAGGTAAGCTATTTCCCTTATTACTCTTTACTCCAGAAAAACAAGGAAGAGAGGAGGGTACACACACCCACACGGATCAGCTGCCTCCGTGTTACAAAAGCAATTCTTATCAGCATTAAAGTTGCAACAGCCACGCAGAAGACACTGGGAGGTTTTCCTTGTACAAGAACAAAACTGAGAGATGAAAATGCCGTCGCAAGCATAAAGAAAGTTATTATGAAATCTGCTCGAGCCTCATGTTTCTCTAGTGATTCAAGATAATCGCATTAGTGGCTTCAAACATTATACAGTGACATCATTCCACAAGATAGCTCCCAGAGGTTGGATATCAGAGCAGGGAATTACCACCTGTCACATGTCTGTGACACACCTGACGGTCTGACCTGATTTGTTACCACCAGGAGCTCGTGTGGGTCTCTCCAACTGTGGTCACCTTTCTTGCTTAACGATCCTGTCTGACTATGAAGGACCCCCGTGGAACCCATAACCTCTCATTGGAATAAGGGATGGGGAACTCCTTACGACCCAAAGTCAAGTGAGCGAGGTGTTGACCTTCTCATTGCCCAGGGTCTGTCATTCACAGAGCAAGTGGGAAAACCTCCCCGCATCTCACAGACTGGTTTGAGCCTCACTAGACTGCAGGTGAAGTATTGCTATTCAGGAAACAGGCCCAGGTTGGCTAACCTATTGTGCTTCTTTCTGGATATGGGATGCTGCTCACTTCCAACATCATGATAAAAATGGCCTCTAACTCTCAGGGTGGTTGTGAGAATTACATGAAATAATGTACCTAAAGTATTTAACACAATGCTTGGCATAGAGCAAGTATTTAATAAACATTAGCTAGGAGGGTTATTAAAATTTGAAATAACGCAGGAGCACCCATGAGGGAGGGTTTGCAGGAATCTAATACTCCCATGACTGTCTCAGTGTCACTCTGGGCTCCTCCTTCTCTGCTGTCCATGGAGCAGATATATGTGGGGCCCATACTGCTCAGGCCAACTCAGCTATCACAGCAGCTTCAGCAGACAGTTCCCACCCACACTCACTGGCTCCCTTCTCCAGCCCGGGTGCATGGTCAGCCTGTGTTCTGGGCAGCCTGGGAGTTGCAGAGTGACACCCCCTGGAGTGCCCTCAACCAGTGACAAATGGGAACAGCTGGACCTCAGATGGGAAAGCTCTTAGGGGTGTCCTGGGCCATCCCCCCAAGGTCCCCCAGGGGGCAGAGCACAGGCTGCCCTCAGAGGGAAGCTGCTCACTGGCCTTGTTCATTCCCCCTCCTCCCCCCTCTCTCATCATGCTGTTGCTGTTCAGTTGCTAAGTTGTGTCAGACTCTGCAACCCCAGGGACCGCAGCACTCCAGGCTCCCCTGGCCTCCACTAGCTCCCAGAGTTTGCTCAAATTCGTGCATTATTCTGTACAGCATCGGATTTCACTTTCACCACCAAACACATCCACAACTGAGCATCACTTCTGCTTTGGCCCAGCCACTTCATTCTTTCTGGACATGGGATCACCCCAAATAAAACCCTGCATCCAAATCCTTGTCTCAGAATCTGCTTTTTGAGGAACCCAAACCAAGACAAGCCAAAAGAGGCTCCCTCCTCCTCGGCATCTCCGAGCTTCTATGCAACCCCGTCCATCAACAAGGCATAACAGAGGGACCTCCTTGGGCAGTGGCGTTTGACAGACCGGGTTCAGATCCCAACTCTCCCACTTACTAGTGGTGCAAGCAAACTAAACCCCTTCTCTGGACCTCCATCTCCCCATCAGAAAAGCAATACCAGGACTTCCTTAAGAATCTGCCTTGCAATGCAGGGGAGGTGGGTTCAATCCCTCATCAGGGAACTAAGATCCCACATTGCCTCAGAGCAACTAAGCCCTCGAGCTGCAACTAGAGACTGTGCACCGAAATGAAAGATCCCTCACGACACAACAAAGATCCCATGAGCCGCAAGTAGGACCCAACGCAGCCACATTAGTAAATAAATACTTTTTAAAGAAAAAAAAAAAAAAGGAAAGCAATACCTACCTCATAGGGCTTTTAGGGAGGATTCTGGCACAGAGTGGGTTCCATCTCTGTCACTTTTTATTACCTGGTTGGAGCATCCTAAAGAGAAGTACCCAAGGTTTCCAAAGATGCTGGGAGACCTTGAGAGCTTGGCACAAAGGAATGAGTGCCAATGAGTGACATTTCAAGGATTCACTGGGGAGACATTTTTAGACAGAGAACAAGGTGACTGTCATCATAGGGAGAGAAGCCTTCTCTAGGAACATAAAAGGCTGGTCCCACTGCCAGACCCTTAGCACCAGAGGCCAGAGAAGCTGGTTCCTTGGCCGAGACCACACTTGCCGTTGGCAGCCAGTAATTGGAGCTGGAATGTTCCTTAGGTTTTGCCAAGTCGATCGGCAATTGATTTATTTTTCTAGGAAATGAGTGACAGCTGCAGAATAACTTGTAAGTCTTCAGGAAGGAAGGAAAAAAGCACAACGCAGCGGCTCTGTGTCCTCCCTGCTCACCCTAGGGGACCACTGGTAACTTCAGGTCTCAAATCGGCACACATCCAAGTTAAAACTTAGCACTTGGTTGGAACTTCTGGAAGGAGCTGTCCTTAAATAAATGTGAAGGAGGCTTAAAAATTAATAGAGGTATGGGCAACCTGAGCACTGACATTTTTCAAAACACCCTCCAACGCTTTCCTAATTAAGGGGATCTGGCCGCCGGCTTCTGTGTCTGGTAACCTGAGTCGGGGAATTCCTGAGAGAGGGAAGGAAGAACTACCAGCTCTAGGTTGGGTTTTTGTTTTTTTGTTTTTTTGTTTTTCTCCTTCTCTTGGAAAAACCAACAGTGCAACTGTGAATTCACTTGTGGACTCTCTGGATGAAGGCTCTGACTAGGATGACAAAGGAGACCATTTGGGAGCTATGATTCCAGGGGAGAGCTCCATGCATATGCATGGCCCAGCTGAGCAAATATCTTGGCAGAAAAGTGAGTAGACAGAATCATTCAAGCAACCGAGAAATGGAAGTTTCCTGGGAGCCTGTGACTGCCCAAGGGAGGTGCCCCTGCCTCTTCTGATCCTGGTGAAATAGCAATCAGACAGAAAGGGTCTCTGCCCCAAGGACATGCACATGTAGGGGGACAGACAGGCAGACAATCAGCAAGTAATCTCCTCCTGTGTACAGAAGAGCCACAGTCCCAAAGCATAAGGTGTTACCTAGTCTTGGGGGTTGCAAAGTCAGATCAGCTGAGACCCGAAGGGTGAGTTCTGCAGGGATGGAGAAGAAAGGAAGACTGTTCCAGACAGAGCAAAGAGTCTGCTTGGAAGCACTGAATTCCATAACCAGTCCATTCTGAAGGAGATCAGCCCTGGGATTTCTTTGGAAGGAATGATGCTAAAGCTGAAACTCCAGTACTTTGGCCACCTCATGCGAAGAGTTGACTCATTGGAAAAGACTCTGATGCTGGGAGGGATTGGGGGCAGGAGGAGAAGGGGACGACAGAGGATGAGATGGCTGGATGGCATCACTGACTCGATGGACGTGAGTCTGAGTGAACTCCGGGAGTTGGTGAGGGACAGGGAGGCCTGGCGTGCTGCAATTCATGGGGTCGCAAAGAGTCAGACACGACTGAGCGACTGATCTGGAGGATCTGAAAGAATGCTCTCATAACTGAACCTGGAGAGGGAGGGTAGAGTTAAACAAGATAACTCCTGCACTGTGCCTGGCACGTTGTAAGCTCTCAATGTTAATTGAGATACTGACTGTGGTGGCATCTTTACTGGCTCTGCTCAGGGGTGCTGTCTGGACACTCTCCATTTGTTGTTAAAACTGCTCTCAGAACATTGAGATGATTCCTGTGGTCACTCATGAACTCTGAGTTGGACAGAGGCCATCCTGCAGCCCCAGAAGTACCTTCTCTATGCCTCAGTGGCCTCCCTAGCTCTGCAGGTAACTGGGATAGCCCTTCTTTTTTTTAATGAGATTCAGTGTTATTCAGGGTCTTACTGAGGACTACAGCTGGGGAGACAGCCTCTCAGTAGCTCTGAGGAAATTGCTCCAAAAAAGTAGGGGAGGAGTATATTTGATTTTTTAACACTTTATTTTATATTGAAGTACAGAGAAGAATCTTGACAGTCCTTTGGACTGCAAGGAGATCAAACCAGTCCATCCTAAAGGAAATCAACCCAGAATATTCATTGGAAAGGACTGATGCTGAAGGTGAAACTCTAATACTTTGGCCACCTGATGCAAAGAGCCAACTCACTGGAAAAGACCCTGATGCTGGCAAAGATTAAGGACAAAAGGAGAAGGGGGTGACAGAGGATGAGATGGTAGGATGGCATCATCAACTCAATGGACATGTCTGAGCACACTCCAGGAGATGGGGAAGGACAGGGAAGCCTGGCGTGCTGCACTCCATGGGGTCACAAAGAGTTGGACACGACCTAGTGACTGAACGACAGAAAGCCAATGAACAATGTTGTGATAGTTTCAGGAGGACAGCAAAGGGGCTCAGCCATACATAAACTTGTATCCATTGCCACTAAACTCCCCTTCCAGGACGGCCCTTCTTGATCAGGTTCAGCAACAGTCATCCATCATCCCAGGCCCAGGGCTGGATTCACAGGTTGTGCAACCTGAGTGGTCACACGTGCTCCACTGCTGCCTTCTAGAAATTCTTCACTTTTAAACAGGAGGCCTCACATTTTTACTCTGCACAAAGGAACCAGGCCATTTCCTTCTAGCATACCTCTGGGGCTGTTTTATAACCTGGCCCTCTGGGCAGCTACCCAGTTGGCCCACTCTTTAACCTATTTCTGGGGCCAAGAACTGCTGGGATCCCTGGGCAGCAACTGTGCTCATGTTTACAGCTCTTCTTTTCACCATGTTGGGAAATCTGGCAGCATCAGAAGCCAGAAGCTCATCACCAATAAAAGTAAAAACACCGGACCTGTAGTGTGTGTGTGTGTGTGTGTGTGTGTGTGTGCACGCACGTGCGTCCGTGTTCTACTCAGTCGTGTCTAACTCTCTGCAACCCCACGGACTGTAGCCCAACCAGGCTCCTCTCTCCATGGGATTTCCCAGGCAAAAATACCAGAGTGGGTTGCCATTTCCTCCTCCAAGGGATCTTCCCAACTCAAGGATCAAATCCATGTCTCTGTGTCTCCTGCATTGCCTGGCAGATTCTTACCAGTATCACCTGAGAAGCCCATGGACCTGCATAGACTTGGGTCCAAATCCCAGCTCTGCCTTTGACTCACTGAGTGACCTGCGTAAGGCACTTAACCTCTTCTCAAGCCTCCACTTCCTCTAAACCTCTAATGCTGACGTCTTTTCAGACGTCAGAATCCCAGGACTGTCACGGAGGTTAAGTGAGACCAGGACGCAGTGTGTCGCACACGTAGATAGTGCTCTGTGTTCACCACCAGCCTGTCTTGAGTTGCCATTGTCCCTCCCCACAGGGTGCGTGGTCCTGGCATGAACATCCGTCGGGATACACATCTCCTCATCCCAGAAGCCAAAAGCGGGCTCTGGACACCTCAACCACTAAATCTTCCTCATGAGGTGCTTGTACCGCTGGGGAAGAGGCTATAAACTATGCCGATCATACTCCTGTCTAAGTGAGCTAGAGTGATAAAGATGGAAGACCTGGGAGCACGCTTTCATTGATTATACCATCCACCGATCCCAGACAAGACTGCTGGGCCACGTCAACCATGGAGACCTTCTGGATAGACCTTCTGGAGCTGTCTCCAGCCTTCCCTTCGGCCCTGGGAGCTCCCCTGCATCCTTCCAATAAGCCTCCTTCTTTCTTACATTAGTCACAGTGGCTACTGTTGCTGGCAACCAAACGCTGTAACTCAGGCACCACTCACTCTTGGGGGAGTGAGGGCAGACATCCAGATTTTCAACTCGCTCAGAGCATCAGGCACAGCCCAAGGCAGCGCAAAGCTGATCACTGGAGTAAAGGAGGATGCGTTCACTCCCAGTACCTGTGCAGGTGGGAGGCGTGTGTGTACCTAGCCCAAGGGAAGGCTCTGGCAAGCCAGCCAGCCCAGGACCCTTCCTCCCATAGGAAAACACTTAGCGGGTTGAGTCTTGAGCCGTAGAACACAGCAAACAGGCAGAGCTGCTTGGCGCTGACGTGCTCCCCGAGCACAGGGCCCTGGACTCTGCAGCAGTGACCTCAGGAGGGAGGGGATATATATATATATAACTATGACTGATTCACGCTGCAGTGCAGCAGAAAGCAGCACAACATTGTAAAGCAAGTTTCCACTCGTTAAAAAATAAATAAAATTAATTTTAAAAACCAAGATCTCTATTATAGGTTAAATTGTGCCTCACCCTCACACACATACACAAATTCCCATGTTGAGGTCCTAACCTCTCTCATTACTTCAGACGGTGACTTATTTGAAATCAGTGGTCGTTGTAGACATAATTAGTTTAGATGGGGTCATACTGGAGTAGGGTGGGCCCTACTCCAATATAACTGGTGTCCTTCTGAAAAGGGGAACTTGGAGACAGACATGAACACAGGGAGAATGGGATATAAAGATGAAGGCACAGATTGGGGAGATGCATTTTCAAGCTAAGGAACACCAGAGACTGCCAGCAAACCAGCAGAAGCTAGGAGAAAGGCATGGCACAGACTCTTTCTTCCTCACAGCTCTAAGGAGGAATTAGTCCTGCTGACACCTTGATCTTGGAACTCCAGCCTTGAGAACTATGAGATAATAAATTTATGTTGTTTAAGGCCCAGAGTTTGTCTGGCAACCTTAGGAAACTAATAAAGTCTCCTGGCAACTCTTCATGTATCCCAAAATCATTATTATTATTGTTACTCATTGTCATTTTTATATGATTTATATCCCATCTCATTCCATTAAGGATTTCAACACCATTTAAAGAACAGATGAAAAATACACATATATAAATAAGAAAAAGTACCAGGAAAAATAAAAAATGAAACAAATCAAGAATAGAGGGTAAAATGAGACCCACGAAGTCCTACCCAAGTACTAATTAAACCGCAAATTGGACTATAAGCTTCCTATCAGGCAAAGGCAAAACAGAAATATGATCAAGCAAGCAAATCTTTCTGAGTGCCAAACAATGTAAAGATAAAAGGATGCTGAGAAATCCAGTGGGTCATGTTCTCAACAACACCCCTATAACAAATGGCATAACAATTTTATGAAGCAAAAGATTTATCCAGAAAGTCCCTGCTGGACTCAGGGTTTTCCCATGGGATTCCTGCATCCTATGTGATGCTCTTTCTTGTATTCATTCAACAAACTCCCTTACTTATCGCCTGTGTGCCAAGTGCAGGGCACACAGCGATGAACAAGATACAACATGGCTGCAAGAGGCCCATGACCCGGGCTCTGGAATCTAGTGGGAGTGGGGTCAGACATACAGACAATGATCACGCTCTGAGACAATAGCTGTGGGTCCACAACCCCAGTACAGAGGTTCTGCCTGGTACACTATGGTTGGGAATCTTGGTTTCAAAGAACAGAAATTCCCTGTGATAACTCACAGAAAAGTTGCTGAATCAGAATCTGCATGTTTACAAGATCTTAGGGGGTTCCCATGAATGAACACTGAAGTTTGAGATGCGCTGCTGTGGGACTTCAGAATTCTCTTTCTCTCTCTTTCTCATGCACGTGCGCGCGCACACACACACACACACACACCCCTTCCAATCTCTACTGGCCACAAACCAAGCCACAGAGCCCTGAATGACCCTCTAACTATGCCAGCCAATGCCACCATACGGCTGCCCAGCTCACGCTGACAAGTGGCTCAAGTGACAAGAGTCTGAGAAGCTGTCCTTAGGTGGGGTTGGACTCTCCACTCCTTCCAACCTTCCCTGGTACCTTCCAAATCAATGAGATTCCCTGAGGTTTGTCCTGTGGGCAGGGCTGCACTCAAAAGACAGCGTGCTCCAGAAAGGCAGAAGTGTCCTACCCAACGGGGACATGCAGATAAAGGGCTGGCACACACACTTTGTACAGAGGATGAGGCCTGGAAAGCAGCTCAAGATTAAAGAGAAAAATATTAACTGTGCAAATGCATTGATCCCTTCTCCGCCAGGCCCCACACAACATGTACTGCCTCACTCCATCACCACGGTGTCCCTGTTGGGGGAGGTGCCACTGTAACTCTATCCCCACAGGAGAAAACTGGGATTGAGCAAGGTGAGACAACTTGCCTACGGTCACACAGCCCACAAGGGGTGCAGGCAGAGCTGTAAATCAAGTTTATCACTTTTCATGGTTGGACCAGGTTACAAAGAGAGGGAGACTGAGAAATGGTGGAGAGAGAAAAGGTGGTAGGTCCAGAGTCAGTCCTAAGGTCTGACGAGAAACAAGGAGACTCATCCTTCAGTGCTCAGTGAAGTGAAAGTCGTTCAGTCGCATCCGACTCTTTGCAACCCCATGGACTATATAGTCCATGGAATTCTCCAGGCCAGAATACTGGAGTGGGTAGCCTTTTCCTTCTCCAGGGATCTTCCCAACCCAGGGATTGAACCCAGGCCTCCCACACTGCAGGTGGATTCTTCAACAGCTAAGACTACGACGGGCACCCAGGGCCCCCGTGTCCATCCTGCCCCGGGCACACCCTCAGTCTCACCACCTCCCCTGCTGCTCTGGGTTTATGTGTCCCACAGCTGCTCCCTCCAGATGCTAGTCCCTCTGGGACCAGGGGCTGTGTCTGGTCACCTCACTCCCCCAGCACCTGGAGCCGTACAGAGCTGGATGTGAGCAGCAGCACAGCATCGCCAGCCGTCCCACACAGGTGCTCAATGGCCCACGCGGCATTCTGGCCCTCAACAGGAAATCAGTTTCCAGCCTGGGTTTCAAGCAAGGAGTGACTCTTTCTCACCGGAGTGACTTTTTAAATGCCTTAACATGGGGGATAATGTCACACGCTGACATCATGCATCTCTTGATGTGATGCACCGGGAAGGACATGGCACGGCTTATGCAGGACTCCGGCCAAAACGGCTCACCTGAGGCCAAGCAAGAGGCAGCAGGCGGATAAACCCACCCTGCATCTGCCAGCAGGACGTTCTGGCAAACACCTGACCTGGACTGTTTAAAAACGTGGATGGCCTGAAACACAGATACAGACACACACACATACACACACACACACATACGTACATATATACACATGCATACCCACACACATACACCACTCACACACAAACACACGTACATATTGTTGCTGTTCAGTCGCCCAGTCGTGTCCGACTCTTTGCGACCCCGTGGACTGCTGCACGCCAATAATATATATAATTAAATTTCTCAAGTGTGGTCGTTGCATTGTGGTCATGTAGGAGAATGCTCTTGATCTGAGGTGATACGTGATCAGGTGTTCAAGTGTCATGGTGTCTACTAGTTACTCTCAATTTAGTTTAATAAAAATTTTATATGTGCATGCATGTATAGAGAGGTACAATGATGGAAAATACCTGACCCCTGGAGAAGGGTATATAGATACTCATTAAACTGTGTTAGCAACTTTTCTCGGAGAAGGCAATGGCACCCCACTCCAGTACTCTTGCCTGGAAACTCCCATGGATGGAAGAGCCTGGTAGGCTGCAGTCCATGGGGTCGCTAGAGTCGGACACGACTGAGCGACTTCACTTTGACTTTTCACTTTCATGCATTGGAGAAGGAAATGGCGACCCACTCCAGTGTTCTTGCCTGGAGAATCCCAGGGACGGGGAAGCCTGGTGGGCTCCCATCTATGGGGTCGCACAGAGTCGGACATGACTGAAGCGACTTAGCAGCAGCAGCAGCAGCAGCAACTTTTCTACAGGTTTAATATTTTTGAGATTAAAAAAAATTGGATGTGTTAGCAACAAAATCAAATGGAGACCCATCTAGAAACTTCCCTGGGCAGACAAAAGCAGTTCAGTCACACAAGCAAAGTTTCTTTTAGCTTATTTTGCAAGACTAACTTGACCTGGGTCATTTCTGGCTTGTGCCTCTGGAAATGATGAGTGAAACTTAAACTGTTTCCTGAGGTGAATACACAGTGACCACTGGCCAATTCCCTATCATTTAATAAAAGCCTAATATTATAACCAATCACTGTGAAGAATAAACCACCACTGCTTTTTCACTAAGAAGCTACTTTCGAACAATATACCCCAGAGCCTCATTCTACATGTTAGTTTGAATGCTCTTGGTTTGCAGTCTTTTTGGCATGTGCACAATAAACTTGTACTAATTACCACTTTGGTGACTCACTGGTTTTGCTTCTGTTATTTCCAAACTTTTGACAAAAGAGATGCCTAGAAGTGGAATTGCTGGGCTATATGGTAACAGTATGCTAAAGTTTTTTTTTTTTAACTCCAAACTGTTTTCCACAGCAACTGAACTATTTTACATTCCCACCAGCAATTCATGAGCGTTCCAATTTCTCCACATCCCCACCGGTGCCTGTTCGTGTTCATCTTCCTTATCACAGGCAACAAAGGTCTGTCTGGTCAAAGTTATCTTTCCAGTAGTCACGTACAGATGTGAGAGGTGAACATAAAGAAGGCTGAACACTGAAGAATTGATGATTTCAAATTGTGGTGATAGAGAAGACTCTTGAGAGTCCCTTAGATTGCAAGAAGATCAAACCTGTCAATCCTAAAGGAAATCAACCCTGAATATTCACTGGAAGGACTGATGGTGAAGCTGAAGCTCCAATACTTGGGCCACCTGATGTGAAGATGTGACTCATTGGAAAAGACCCTATGCTGGGAATGATTAAAGGCAAAAGAAAAGGGGCCAGCAGAGGATGAGATGGTTGGATGGCATCACTGACTCAAAGGACATGAATTTGAGCAAACTCTGGCAGATAGTGAAGGACAGGGAAGCCTGGTGTGCTGTAGTCCATGGGGTCACAAAAAGTCAGACACAACCTAGCTTGTGTTGTTGAACAACAACAAAAAGAGCCACCCTAGTGCTATCTCAGGGTGGTTTTGATTTGCATTTGCCTCATAGACTGATGATGCTGAGCATCTTTTCATATGCTTATTGGCCATTGGTATAACAGTTCAAAACGGGATCTTGATGATGGTCACACAACTCTGTGAACTTAGTAAAAATCACTGAATTGTGTCCTTATGTCGTGTGAATTTTACAGTATGTAAAGTGTACTTCAGGCTTCCCTTGTGGTTCCTGGTGGTAAAGAATCCACCTGCCAGTGCAGGAGACACAGAATCCATCCTTGGGTCAGGAAGATCCCCTGGAAAAGGAAATGGCAACCCATTCCAGTATTCTTGCCTGGGAAATCCCATGGACAGAGGAGCCTGGTGGGCCACAGTCCATGGGGTCGCAAAAGAGACATGACTTAGTGACTAAACAAGGACCACAGAGAATATTTCAGGGAAGTTTTTTTTCTTAAAGAGAGGGAAATAAATCAGTCAATACCATTTCCATCCCAGGAGAAGACTACAAAGCACCGATAACAGCAGGGCCACAGTAGCTGTGTTCTCACGGACACCAGTGACGCCACTGAGAGGAGTGACAAGGGGCATGCAAGCCGGGTCCCCAGGCCTGGGAGATGCAGGGGTCCAAGCTGACTCCCTCCCTCAGCCACGGTCAGTAGCTGGAGGGTTTCATCAGCTCCTAAGTTCACAGGCGTAAAGTTAGCTGCACACAAGTCCCACTAGAGGGCAAAGGCTTACCCATGTTCAACAAAATCTTATGTCATCATCATAACACCTTGGGTTGAATGTATGCCATCACATGTAAGTTGGAGGGCTGTGTGACCATCCTGAGCCCTATCTTTTTTAATATTTATTTGTTTTATTTTTTATTTGTCTGCTTTGGGTCTTAGTTGCAGTGTGTGGGATCTTTAGCTGCGGCATGTGAGATCTAGTTGTTTCCTGACCAGAGATCGAACCCGGGCCCCCCCCTCACATTGGGAATGTGGAATCCTAGCCACTGGACCACCAGGTAACTCCCCTGAGTCTCATCTATGAGAATAGTTTGACAAAATGGTTAAAACCCTAGCATCACATAGTCCCAAGTTCAAGTCCTGCCTTTCCCTTCCGCTAGCCATGCGACCCTCATCACTTCTCTGAGCCTCACTTACTTTCCTTATCTCTAAAGGGGGTATAATCAATGTACCTACTTTATAGGGTGGTTGGAAGATAAAGTGACACCATGCACATTAAATTCTGGTTCAGAGCTCGATAGATAACCACCACCATCATCTATTGAACTAGTACCTGGAAGGTGCTTGGAGCCATGCCTGCACATAATAAGGGGAAATAAATCAGTAACCCAAGACTGACACAGTCAAGATCCTGACTCACATCATGGGCAGACTCAGGGCAGCAGGCTCCCCTGAGAGATTCTCATCTTAACAAGGTGTGAGCCTGTCAGTCCCCACCAGCACAGTACCTGCTTCATGGTTGTGCTGCGTTGTGCTTAGTCACTCCGTCATGTCTGACTCTTTGTGACCCCGTGGACTGTAGCCCGCCAGGCTCCTCTGTCCATGGGGATTCTCCAGGCAAGGATACTGGAGTGGGTTGCCATGCCTTCCTCCAGGGGATGTTTCCAACCCAGGGATCGAACCCAGGTCTCCCACTTTGCAGGCAGATTTCTTACCATCTGAGCCACCAGAGAACCCCAAGAATACTGGAGTAGGTAGCCTATCCCTTCTCCAGGGGATCTTCCCAACCCAGGAATCGAACTGGGTTACTGCTTAACAAATGCTAGGTAGGTGAGCAATGGCTTCTGATACAGACATAAACAGCAGCTAATGTTTCTGTCATTCTTGACACGTATGGGGCAGTCTCCTGAGCTCATTTACTTCTCAACCACAGTCCCGCAAGGCCGTCCATTTTACAGAAGAGATTGAGCTTCCAGTGGATAGAGCAACTTGCAGAAAGACACATACATCTACCAAATGCAAACGTGACGTGAGAACCAGACGGTACTGGACCCAAAACCACACAGGCCCCTTAACCATGGCACAGTCCTGGAGGCACCTCACCTCCTGTCCCCACAGTGCGTCAGGCAGACACAGTCCATGAATCACTCAGAACCAAGAGCCATTTACCAGAACCTCCCCCTGGAGGTCAGAACCCACAGCCGACAATATGCTTTGAGCCCTATTTCCCTCCAAAGTTACAACCTTCCTGTCAAAACTCAAGAGCTGGTCTGAGTTTCTCATGACAAAAGGACTCCCAAGTTATTCTCCTCACCAGACAGCTGCTGTTTCCTAGTTAATTCTTTTTTTTTTAATTAATTAAGTTATTTTAATTGGAGGATAATTACTTTACAGTACTGTGATGGTTTTTGCCACACATCAACATGAATCAGCCACGGGCGCACGTGTGTTCCCCATCCAGACCCCCTCTCCCACCTCCCTCCCCATCCCATCCCTCTGGGTTGTCCCAGTGCACCAGCTTTGAGTGCCCTGCCTCATGCATCGAACTTGCACCGGTCATCTATTTTTGTTTCCTAGTTAATTCTGACAGTGAGTGCAGACATTATGCACACACACAGGGAAACAAAACCCCCTGAAAAAATTATTTTTCTTGAAAGTTAAAAGATCCCACTTCTACCCGGGGCTTTCATTTCCTCTCACTCAAGCGGTGGTTCTATTAAAGCCAAATTACAGCACAAAAATGACTGTGGAGTGTACATCAGCAGATCAATTTATTTAATTAGCCTGGGTAATTATAGAGGAGTGAAAAATGCCTGGTGGTGGGAACGAACGCAGGGTGAATAGGAACTGGAGGGCGCTACACGTGTGCTCCCGGCCGGTGAGGGCTCTGCGGAGCAGGCTGCTTCCCCAGCCTCTGAGCGGCGCTGGCGGCGGGGACCACGGCAGCCATGGAACAGCTCAGCTCCCAGGGTCTCTGCCAGACCACCCAGACATTCACAGCGGTGGTTTCCGAACCAGTCACAGGCTGGGAGGTTTTCTCTTCATTCTTTCTGTCTTTTGATCAGAATACACAAGGTCCACCCTCTTAACAAAATTTTAGGTGCACAATATAGTATCTATAGGCATCAGGTTGTAGAACAGATGTCTAGAACTTACTCATCTTGTGTAACTGAAACTTTCTGCCCACGAACAGCAACTCCCCATTCCTCCTCCCCCAGCACCTGGCAACCAGCATTCCACTCCATGTAACAGAAAGCGGGGTCCGGCTCCTTGCCACTCAAAAGCCAATAAAGAGACAAGGTCAGTGGAAATGAATGTTTGCTTTCTTTTGGAAGCTGGCAACCGGGGGGGACAGGAGAGGGCAGACTCAAGAATCCGCCTGCCAATGCAGGAGACTTGAGTTTGACCCCTGGGTCAGGAAGACCTCTTAGAGTAGGAAATGGCAACCCACTCCAGTACTTTTGCCTGGGAAATCCCATGGACAGAGGAGCCTGGTGGGTTACAGTCCATGGGGTCACAAAGAGTCAGACAGGACTGAGCGACTAACACACACAGACACACACACTGCTCCACTAACAGTCAGTGGGCAAGAGCTTTTAGAGACAGAGGGAGGGGGTCACATGCAGAAGCAACACACTCAGCTCTGACAGTCATCTTGAAATTGGTCATGCGGTGGCCTGACCAGTGTCATCTGGATGGTTCTCAGTACAGTTAATCTTCAGTTCCAGCATCGGCTTATTCCCGTCTCTTGAGGGCAGTTCTCAGAATTGTGGTGATTTATGTCACGGCTACAGTCTGGTCATCATGCAGTTAACTTCTTCCACCTGGTGGGGGTTCTAGTATCTATAAGGCAGCTCACAGGACATGGCTCAGAACATTATCTATAGCCCTCAAAAGGAATAAAGGTCTTTGACTATTCTTACTTACTAAACTATTACTGTTTTGTCCTTTTTGATTATTTTCCTTTGTTTCTGTATTTTCTCATTTCTCTGATTAAACATACTCTTTGGCTAAAACTTTTCCACAGACAAAAGGCAGATGGAGGACGTGGAGAGGAAGGACCATCGGGTCCTGCTCCATTTCATCTGATTCTATGAGTTTGACTATTTTTGGTTCCATGTCATGTAGAATCGTGCACCATTTGTCCCTCTGTGACCGTTATTTCACTCAGCATGTCCCCCAGATCCATCCATGTTGTCACAAAGGACAAGAATCCCTTCTTTTTGAAGGCTGAACAATATTCTATTGTAGCCAAGTGTTGAGAAGAATGTGGAGAAACTGGAACCCTTGCCCCCTGTTGGTAGGTGTGTAAAATCCAGGTGCAGCTACTTGGAAAACAGTACTGAGGTTTTTCAAAAAATTAAAAATAAAACTACTATGTGATCCAGCAATCCTACTTCTAGGTATTTATCCGGAAGAACTTAAATCAGGATCTCAAAGAGATGTCTGCACCTCCAAGTTCACCGTAGCGTTCCTCACAACAGCCAAGATACAGAAACAGCCTGAATGTCCATCCACACATGAATGGGTAGAAGAAAAGCATCAAGGGTGGGAATCTTCACAAACTGCCCCTCTGCCCAGAAAGGGAGCCTCCATTCTTAACCAAGGTTCAGAGAGCACACATCCATTAAATACATTTTTGAGTGCCTGCTGTTTGCACAATTACTTGTTCCACATCCGTCTTTATTGTCAAGCTGTGAACTCTGTGTGAACAGGGACACAGAGGGGTTAAGGAAAACTGAGGTGTAAGCTGCCAACCTCAGTCTAAACCCAAGCTCTTCCTACACGGGTGATCGGGGGCAAGTTGCTAACCTCTGAGTGCCTCGGTTTCCTCATCTGTAAATGGGGCATGTGTCTACTTCATGAGGTTGTTGAAATGCAATATTTTTTGTAAAATGCTTAACACAGTGTGTGGCATATGGTGAGTTCTCAATAACTTTTGCCTGTTAATTTTGGTCATTAGTATTATTCCAATGCCTGGTAATCAATACACATCCAATAAGCATTTATTGTTGATGGACGGATGGATAATGGAACAGGATGGAATGAGATGGGTAGGTGAATAGATGGTTGGGTGGATAAATGAATGGGTATATGGATGACAGATGAACGAACAGATGGATGGGGTGAGTGGATGAGTAAATGGATGGATGAACGGGGAATGGGATAGAATGGAATGAGAGAGATGGGTGAGTGGATGGATGGACGGACATATGGCTGACTAGGAGAGTATGTGGGTGAATGGAGGGATGAATGGATGAGTGGGTGGGTGGATGAAGGGCTGGGTGGGTGGGTAAGTGGATGGGTGAATAAATAGTAGTTTTTTAAGTTTATAGTGTCAATAAGAAAACAAACAACATGATCCTTGCCTTCAAAGATAGTTATCTAGTCCACATATCTAGTACTTTGTTACTTATAAAGCAGCATATTATAGTCTATCTGACATAGGCTAATAGTTCTATTTTAGAGGATAAATGTATGGCTCAAGGAGAGTGCTCATCTAACGAGTATTTATTGAGCACCTATGTGTCACACACTATTCAACACGTACAGATCCGGCACCAAACTAAACAGATAAAATCCCTGCCTCCATGAGGCTTATACTCTATTTTGGAGAGACAGACAATAACGGGCAACTAAGGAAAACACACATATGAAGAAACATGACGGAGGAAGAGAAGTTAAAAGGTGCCAGGAGGTAGTTTCTGGTTTTTAATAGCACAGCCAGGTAAGGTCTCACTGAAAAGGTGCACTTGAGCAAAGACCTGAGGGAATGAGAGAGCAGGCCCAGTGGGGAAGTGCTTTCCAGGCAGAGGGAGAAGCCAGCGCCAAGGGCAGACATCCGCCACCGGTGACAGGGCGCTTGCCCTACGTCCAGTCCTGATCCAAGTGCTGAACATGTGATCAGGTATTTAACCCACAACAGCTCCTGAAGAGGTGCTGTCATCACGCTCACCTTGCAGACGGGAAAACTGAGCAGCAGAGAGACAAGGTCACCTGAGGAAAGAGCAAGGAGTGGGCTGGGGCAGCTCGGGTCCAGAGACCAGGCTCTGTGCTGTGATACCCTTGACAAGGTGGGGATCACACCTTAGGAAACAGCAGAGCCAGGGCTTGACCCACCCTCCCTGGCAGGCCGTGTTCCACTCCACTTCAGGGCATTTAAAACCCAGGGGAGATGGCAGGACATGCACATGGGGGAAAAGCAAATGACAAATGCGAGGGCCGAGCGGGAGCACCAGGCCAAGCAGGGCCTCAGGAGCACCTGGTGAAAGGGATGAAAGGCCTCTGCTCCGGCTGTCACCCCTCTCTGCACGGCACCCTCTCCTTCTCATCCATCACGTGACAGACATCCAATGCAGCCCTTGAGTTGTGGTTCAAATGTCTTCAATTCCCCATAATTCACTACAAAAATTAATTCCTCCCTCTTTTTTTTTAATCCCGTGACAATTTATATAATGATAATGATTTAAATCAGACACTTTCTGAGCACCAAAGATGTGCTGGGCATGTGCTCACTAATTCTCATCACAGCCTTCCACGATGATACTGTTTTTATTCATCTTACAGCTGGGCATTCTGAGACCAGAGGCTGCAACCTGCAGGAGGTCACACAGACAGTAAGGACCCAATTCAGGATCTGACTCCCGTCTGCCTCTAGAACCCAGGAGCTCTGCCGACATAACACAGTTTGCCAAAGTGGTCTGCATGCATGCTTATCTGTCTCCTCTGCCACACTCTGGGTTGCTGGAAGGCATAGAGTCTTTGAGTTTCCCAATTCCAGCACCGATTCCAAAAGGCACCAATCAAGCATTTGGTGACTGTCCTCTAAACCACATTGTTTCACATGTCTTGAGAGAAGCAAGTTTCTCTGGTAGTTTCACAGGGGCATAATTAGCAGGATTTCTCCCACGCAATACGGTGGGGGAGCTTCCGGAAGTTCAAGCTCTCCTAAAATATCTCCCCGCAGCCCACTCATCATTCAAGTCTAGGCATTATGTCCAGGAGACCCCTTGCTAAACCATTAACCTGGAGGGGGGTGGGGTGGGGTGGTGTGTGCTGTGCTAGCCCATCAGCTCCCACCCAGCTCTCCCACACATCGGAAGGAAATTCCTCCTCTGACTGAGGGGCTAAATGCAGACGGTAATTAAATTTTCCTAATGCTCCTGCTTCACACGAACAGAAATCCTCTGCTGAGAGTCAGGGAGACAGACAGAGCTGTGCTTCATGGTTTGGGAGCTGTAGTCCCTCAAGGCTATCTCAGCCCTCAGCCTTTGACAGAATCACTCAAAACCTGAGATTTGTCACATGGCAGATTTGAGTTTCCAAAGCCAGAGCTGCTAAGCCTCCTCAAGTCTCCAGGGATTGTGCAGAGCCCTTCCTTTGGAGCTGCTGGTCACCCCAGGCACCAGCAAAATAATGGTGTTGAGGGAAAGGGTGGATAGGAGGAAAGCAATCAGAAGGGGGAAACTATGCTTGTCCAGTAAGTCAGTGTGTACTGTCCATCTTGAGTTTTGGAATAAAAATGAAGACAAAGGGCACACTAAAGGCCATAACAAGCACCCTGCCCGCCACTAACCTCTTTTCTGTGCAGATGGTGGGGACAAGACATGGCATATCCTCTTCTCAAAAGGCCAGTTCAAATCTCACCTGTTTCAGAATGACCTCCATGACTCTAGTCCTGACCAAGAGCCTTTCCCTTCTGAAGACTCTTCTAGACAACTATCTCAGCAGCTCCACTGGGGTGCCTATCCAGCCTCTCAAACTGACCATGGTCCAAACTCCATATCCTCCCCCAGATGTCCCTCTTCCAGCCCCCTCTATCTTCATAAACGGGGCCACCATTCACCTCCTGGCTCAAGCAAGGCCAGCTGCATAATTTGCAGGACTGAATGCAAAATAACGTACAAAAGCCTCTGTTCAGAATTATTGTGAATCTCAAGATGTCAGCGCAGAACACTAAACCAAGCACAGGGCCCCTGTAAGTCCTGGGCCCAGGCCACTGTACAGAAATTGCTTGTCCATGAAGCTGGCCCTGGGCTCAAGCAAAAAAATCCTATGAGCTATCTCAATTTCGCTCCACAGCCCATGTCTAACCTATCAGTGTGTGCTGTCAGCCCCAATTCTAAATATATCCTGAACCCACCACTTTCCATCAGCTCCATCATGACTACCTCGTTCTCGCCACCACAATCTCTCCTGGACAATACTGCCGCTACCTCCTAAGGGAGCACCCTGGTTCTCTCTCATCCCTCGAGAGTCTAGTCTTCAAATAGCTCCCAGTGCAACTGTTCAACATGAATCAGACCGTGTCATTCCCTATGCAAAACCCTCCAACTGCTTCCCATCCAGCTCAAAGCAAAACTCTCAACTCCTCACCATGATCTAAGAAGGCCTGCACGCGGTGTCCCTTGCCAGCCTCTCCAACCTCACCTCCCTATACTGCTCTGTCACTCACTCTGCTCCAGTTACCCTGACCTCCTTGTTACACCTCTAATGCACCAGGTTGGTTCCTCCCTTGGGGTCTCTGTACTTGCCGCTCCCTCCACCTGGAACAATCTTTCCACGGACCTTTGTGAATGTTTTTGTTTATTTGGCTTCCTCATATCACACAGATCTCTGCTCAACTGTCATCTTTTCTGAAAAGATATCCCTGAAACCTTGTCTAAAATAGCCATACAGCTCCCTCTGTTTCTTCCCACTCATCCAGCTGTACTTTTCTCCTGAACACATGTCACTACCTGGACTTATATAATTTGCTTGTTTTTGCTTGTTGCCATTTTGTCCCCCACTCTAAAGTAGGAATTTGATCTGTCTTGTGTATGCATCACTGTGTCTCCAGCACCATGGACAGTGCTTGGCACATGGTAAACATTCTGTGTGAACTGATTAATCATTGGACTATTAGTTGCTGCTATTTAAACTATTAGGTGCTGTTCCATGTCTATATGCTTGATTTATATCAATTTTAAGTTCTCCAAGCCAGACTTCAACAGTATGTGAACTGTGAACTTCCAGACGTTCAAGATGGATTAGAAAAGGCAGAGGAACCAGAGGTCAAATTGCCAACATGTGTTGGATCATCAAAGCAAGAGAGTTCCAGAAAAATATCTACTTCTGCTTTATTGACTATGCCAAAGCCTTTGACTATGTGGATCACAACAAACTGTTCAAATTCTTCAAGAGATGGGAATACCAGACCACTTGACCTGCCTCCTGAGAAATCTGTATGCAGGTCAGGAAGCAACAGTTAGAACAGGACATGGAACAACAGACTGGTTCCAAATCGGGAAAGGACTACATCAAGGCTGTATATTGTCACCCTGCTTATTTAACTTATATGCAGAGTACATAATGAGAAATGCTAGGCTGGATGAAGCACAAGCTGAAATAAAGATTGCTGGGAGAAATATCAATAACCTCACATATGCAGATGACACCACCCTTATGGCAGAAAGTGAAGAGGAACTAAAGAGCCTCTTGATGAAAGTGAAAGAGGAGAGTGAAAAAGTTGGCCTAAAGCTCAACATTCAGAAAACTAAGATCATGGCATCTGGTCCCATCACTTCATAGCAAATAGATGGGGAAACAGGGAAAACAGTGTCAGACTTTATTTTGGGGGGCTCCAAAATCACTGCAGATGGTGACTGCAGCCATGAAATCAAAAGACACTTGCTCCTTGGAAGGAAAGTTATGACCAACCTAGACAGCATATTAAAGAGCAGAGATATTACTTTGCCAACAAAGGTCCATCTAGTCAAGGCTATGGTTTTTCCAGTAAGAGTTGGATTATAAAGAAAGCTGAGGGTCAAAGAATTGATGCTTTTGAACTGTGGTAGTGGAGAAGACTCTTGAGAGTCCCTTGGACTGCAAGGAGATCCAACCAGTCCATCCTAAAGAAAATCAATCCTGAATATTCACTGGAAGGACTGATACTGAAGCTGAAACTCCAATACTTTGGTCACCTGATGCAAAGAACTGACTCACTTGAAAAGACCCTGATGCTGGGAAAGATTGAAGGCAGGAGGGGAAGGGGATGACAGAGGATGAGATGGTTGGATGGCATCACTGACTCAATGGATATGAGTTTGAGTAAACTCCGGGAGTTAGCAGTGGACAGGGAGGCCTGGCATGCTGCAGTCCATGGGGTCGCAAAGAGTCGGACACAAGTGAGTGACTGACTGAATTGAACTACTGGAATTTTCCTAGAGGCAAGGGCCAGTACACATCTCTAAAACCTTTACATCACTGACCTCAATTCCACCCATAAACTAGATGTTTCATGAATGTGTTCATTGACTATTACCAAAAATTTCTCCAGGAGTTGAGGAATGAAAAATGCCAGCACTCCCTATTATGCGTCTGTGGCAGGCATCACTAATATATCACAGAATTCTTTCCCACTAAGCCTAGACACAGTCTCAGAATCCTTCTCAAAACAGCCTTCCAGGAAACCCTAACTAATAATAAAAGTTCATGCTTAAAACAACATTCTTAGCACCATTATATGATCTCAATGATAGGAAG
The DNA here is from genome assembly GCF_000754665.1 of Bison bison bison. Classification (NCBI taxonomy): domain Eukaryota; kingdom Metazoa; phylum Chordata; class Mammalia; order Artiodactyla; family Bovidae; genus Bison; species Bison bison. The sequence continues at coordinate 2,485,730 of NW_011494716.1, read as the reverse complement.
AAAAAGATTTGCAAATCACTACTCTGGTCCAATTGTCTCCCTCCACCCCACTTTTTAATACATAGTCTACTTAATAGTCTGAAGACAGTACATTAATGCAGCCATACAATGTACTCTGGGTTTATGGGCAAACACAGAAAACCCTGTATGTGGAAAATTGCCTTTTGTCATAATTCAATCTAGAGTAAGTTAGACCTTTGCAGAAGAAATGCACTTAAAACAGAATACCAGGAAAAAGAAGGATAGATTAAAGCTCAGATTCCTTTGTTGTTGTTCAGTCGCTCAGTCATTTCAACTCTTTGTGACCCCATGGACTGCAGGTCCTTCACTATCTCCCGGCGTTTGATCAAATTCACGTCCATTATTCTAAGGTAATTCAAATCTAGTCCCGTGTTGATTTAACTGACACTGCTCACTGGGTAAACAGGCCATTTACCTTTCTCCACTCATTTCTTAACAGCTTGAAATTTAAATCTGGCACCACCCCCAAGGGCTGATGTGATTCCCAGGGTCACCTGAAATTTGGGGTATGGGTCCTCACCTTCAGCCTCCTACATCCTACAGCCTCCTTGGGTCCTGTGGCTTCTTCTCAGTCCCCAGGCAAGGAAAGGTCTCCTACTTGGCTCCCAAAGCATCCTTGTCTTAGCTTCAAGGCACCACACTGGCAGGTTTGTTATCACCTCTGACCCATTTTCTCTGGCCATTTTTCTCTGAGGACTCTACTACCAAGGCTGGCTCTAGCCTTTGAAGACATCTAAATTCTTCACCAAAAACTAACTTGAGATTTGTCTCTTAATGATCATTGCCTTTGTTAAGGTTATTTTAGTTGAAAGTGACAGATGTACACATAAACTGGTTTAAACTCACATGTTATAACAGGATCTTCCCAACCCAGGGATTGAACCTGGGTCTCCTGTATTGCAGGCAGATTCTTTACAGTCTGAGCCACCAGGGAAGCCCAACAGTAATTATAACACACTAAATATTACAGTAACATCTCATCCAACCCAGTGGCAGGAGGAGCATACAAGACTCCAGGGGAAGCTGTCACCAAAGTTACTCTCACCATCTCTCTGGGATCAAATGACCTTAGCTTCCACTTCTCTCTCCAGGTCTCCTTCACCTTCTTTCTGCAAATCAGTCGTCCCCACCTCTCCTTGACAAGAAATACCCAACTCACAGCTCTCAAGTTCACACAGAGAAGCAATGGTGGAAATTAACAAGCATGCCTAGCTCCCAATTATAAATTCCCAGGAGACAGAATCTGATTGGTCCAGATTTGGTCATGTGCTCATCTCTTATCCAATCAGCTTTGGCCAACTTTTTCTGCATGAAAAAAAATAAAAAATGAATACCAAGGCCTACCATGAGGTTTTCTGTTCTCAGAGAAGAGGAGCTCTTACCTGAAAGACTCTTCAAAAAGGGTTAGTAACAAGTACAGTGGCCAGCACCACCATCTCCAAAGCTTCTTGGCCTATGTCACACTCTTTGCTTAAAAGAAGGCTATAAATTATTTATATTCTAAAAATTCATCCCCCTTCTTGCCTTCCCAGTGATTCTATCTTCAGTCAGCAGGCCACTTCTGGTTCTCAACTATGTAGTCAGGCACAGAGCTCATAAGCCTAAAGAAAATTCCATCTCCTCCAGAATCATATTATCAATTTATCCATTAACTTACATAACAAAGGAGTAAGATGATTCCCAAACCAGATACTCAAGGATATTTATTAGGCAAATATTGATTGAGTACCTAACTCTATGCCAGATAATGTTCTTGGAACCAGGCTACAACAAAACTAACAGAGATATTAGGTTGCATAGTCTGATGAGGGGCTATTTTTAATTTCTGCACTCATTTATGCAAGAAAAGAAAGCTTTTAAAGGGTCTATAAACTAATCCATGCATGCATGCTAAGTCACTTCAGTTGTGTCTGACTCTTTGTGACCCTATGGACTGTAGACCTCCAGGTTCCTCTGTCCATAGGATTCCCCAGGAAAGAATACTGGAGTGGGTTGTCATGCCCTCCTCCAGGAGATCTTCCCAACCCAGAGATGGAACCCACAGTTTTTATGTCTCCTGCATTGGCAGGGGGGGTGGTTCTTTACCACTAGCACCACCTGGGAAACCCCCAAATAATCCATACACTTAGCAAATCACTTTGTCTGAAGACATTCTGAAATCAGAATGAACTGGTTAAATCTGACACATGCATTCATCAATGTCCGGGAGCACCCCCCCACCCACCCCAGGAAAGGAGAATGATCTTTAGGAAAACTCACCATGACACATTTACAAAATAAAAAATACGTATCTTAAACACATCCCAATGGGCCATCATTCTGAAGGGTAAAAGGAGAGTTTCTTCAGACCCAATCGACAGCCCCGCCAGCCAAAGCCCAGTGAGGGGAGGTTCTTCAGCACCTGAGCCATCTGCTCTGTCTAAACCCTGGACTGTCGAGGCTGCTGCTCACAGGTCAGCCATCTCCTCAGCTCTGCAGGGAGCTCCTCTGCTCCCCACCCCCGGGGAGAGCAAATAGCAAGAATCTGGCTGCCTTTCTGAAGCTAGGCTTGGAAAAAGCAATTAATTTGGTGCCTCTTAAATCTCCCTGCACTCCAGCAAGGAAGGTACTTATGGTTGTAGGACTCAGCCAGTGAGAGAAGAGAAGCCATCTCATACATCCCTGGTGGAAGGAGGAATCTATAAATCCATTAGCTCTGGCATCTGAGAAGATAAAGCAGTCTTTTAGAAAGCCGTGAGCATGTTTAAAGTCCACCTGAGAGTCGTGAGTGAAGGCAAGGCTGGCCCAGGAGCACGTGCCTATAGGAGAGGGGCCGACCCGTCCAAGCTCTGCCAGCTGCTGGAGACGTCTGTGTCCAGCAGCTTCACAAATGAGCCATCACTGCCCGTCCCCAAGGGCAGCCAAGCACACCTGCTTCACAGACGAAGGTGAAGACAGAGGTTGCCTCCCTACCCGAGAAGCTGCAGGACCAGGGGTTAAGCTCTCCACAGTGCTAACCAATGACAGTCCACATGTATGGAGACCAACTGTGAGCATGGAGAAGGAATGGCACCTCCATGCATGATCTCATCCAGCCCTCAGAACAATCCCATAAGGGAAGTCTGGTGTCATCTCTGGTTTACAGATAAGAAAACTCGGCACTCAGAGGGGTGCTAGCTTGCCTAATGTCACACAGACAATAAAGAAGTCTCCAGGGCCTGTCTGAATTGAGAAACTGTACCCTGAGTTACTATCTGGAAATGCCCAGGAAGAAACACCCATCTCCAGCCTCCCTTGTTAAGTCACTAAGTCATGTCTGACTGTTTGTGACCCCATGGACTGTAGTCTGCCAGGTTCCTCTGTCCATGGAATTTTCCAGGCAAGAATAATGGAGTGGGTTGCCGTTTCCTTCTCCAGGGGATCTTCCTGACTCAGGGATAGAACCCACATGTCCTGCACTGGCAGGCAGATTTTTCACCACTGACCCACCAGGAAAGTCCCCTAACTCTTGCCCAGTTTCTGGGGTCTCAGTGCTGCCCCCTTCTGTCGGAGAGTAGTAGCACAAGCATTCTGATCCTAGTTCTCAGGGTCCCAGAGATAAATATCCAGCGTCTTAAAGGAAAGACAAGCCCTGACCCAGGAGAATGCAGCAATCAGAAGTTCACACATTGGGCCACACATCCTTGGGTTAACTCCTTTCTGTGGTGCCTTGGGAAAGTCACTTAGCCTTTCTGAGCCTGTTTTCTCACCTGTAGAATGGGCCTAATGATAACCTATACAACCCAATTTTGCTGGGAGGGTTACATGAAACAAAGAATGCCCAGACCTTGGCAGAGTGCCTGGCTTCAAGGAAGAGTTCATAGATGGTGAGATATTATCATCAACAGCATGATCAACACCCCAGAATTTCCACAGTCTGAGGACACCCTATGAAAGGATCTAATCACTCATACAATAAACACTGGCTAAGTGCCAGGCAGTGTTGCTGAGTCCTCTGGACACAGCAATGACTGAAGAAGATGCAGGCTCTGCCCTCACAAGTTTACCATCTAGTGGGGGTGACCCCACCCCAATAAAACACAAGCGTTTTTCCATTTTGTCTCCTAATCTGGTCACTCATGTACAATGGAGAAAATGGAGGTGACAGCAAAGTCACTGCCATCAAGGTCTCAAATGGCCAGGAAAACCAGCCCCACGTTTCCCCTTCTTCAATCTAAACCCCTAGATCGCCCAGGGGCCCCCGGAGCTTCACCTCTGTCCCACCCCAGCAAGCCATCCAGTCAACAATTCAGCCAACAAATAAACAAAAAGACTAATATCTGTGAAATACAGTGAATTCCCTTGAATCTGTAAGAAAAAAAGGAATCTCTTTTTAAATGATAATAAGGTAAACTGGCAGTTTTAGGGGGTAGAAAATAACCAAAAAGGTAAGAAATTTATAAATCCTGGTCTCAGCAAGTTTGTGAGAAAAGAGACACTCCAAACACTGTTGGTAAGAGCAGAAATTGAAACAATTTTTGGAAGGCACTTTGACAGAGCTTATCAAAGAGAAATTGTACAAATCCTTTGATTTAGCAAAATAAGACACTGGATATCTATTCTATAGGAAAATTAAAAACAAGTGAACAAAACTATGCCTTCAATGCTCTTCATTAGAGCCTCATTTATAATAGCAGAAACAAAATTTAAAAACAGGCTAATATTTACCAACAGAGAACTGGTAAAATAAAGTTTAATGTGTTTATTCACACAATGCAACACTATGCAGCTGTTTTCAAAAATGCATCAAATTCTTTGAGAAAGAAGACTACCATACAATATATTGTTGGAAAAAGCAAATGGCAGAATAATATGGATGATACCAGCTTGTTTTTGTAATTGTGTGTTATGTTGGCACAGAAGAACGTCTAGAAGGACCATATAGAATTGTTAGAAATGGTTACTCTGACAAGTGGAAAATAGGGCAGCCATCTATGGTGTCACACAGAGTCAGACACGACTGAAGTGACTTAGCAGCAGCAGCAGCAGGGATAACTTTTAGTTCTTACCTTCTACATTGCTGAATTTTTAAAAAATTACAAATTAATATGCAGCAATCACAATTTTAAAAAATATCTTTAGTAAGTTTACTAAAAATTATTGAATTATACAGTTAAAATAGGTTAATTTTATGGTATATAAATCAGGGACTTCCCTGGTGGTCCAGCAGCTGAGACTCAATGCTCCCAACACAGGGGGCCCATGGGCTTCCCCGGTGGCTCAAATGGTCAAGAATCCGCCTGTAATGCAACAGACCAGGGTTCAATCCCTGGGCTGAGATCCCCTGGAGAAGGGAATGGCAACCCACGCCAGTATTCTTGCCTGGAGAATCCCATGGACAGAGGAGCCTAGCAAGCTACAGTCCATGGGGTCACAAAGAGTCGGACATGACTGAGCGATTCACACATACACAGGCTCGATCCCTGGTCAGGGAACTAGATCCCACATGCCACAACTAAAGATCCCGCAACAAAGATGCCACATGCCACAACTAACACCCACCACAGCCAAATAAATAAATATTTTTTAAAAAAGAAATCACATATGTGTTCAACGTTCAATATTTACCAGTAATTATTATGTGCTAGACTCTATTCAAGGGTTCGGGGGGAAGAATAATAAATAAGACAGAAGCAATCCTGGCCCTCAGGAAGCTTGTGTTGTCACAGGAAACCTTTCACTGTATTAAAATTATCTTCTATTATATTGTTTTATTCTATGTGCAATCTTAGATACATAAGATATATATTGGGAAATAAATATGTATCTCTTAAGCACACGGCCATGCTTGGCATACTAGAACATAAGAAGACACAGAGGATAATAATCACATCTGACTCCTGAAAAGCAGGTCTCAATTCCCAAAGATTCCCTGACAACCCAGCAGGCATCCAGTAAGTAAGGCATCACCCCTGCTCACAATCTGGGGAGACAAACGCATCAAAGGTCATGCCACTGAGACTAGAAGAAAATCACATCCCAATTAGATGTCACCAGCACCTCCCAGTGAAATGCCAAATGTGTGGCCCAGAGAACAAGCTTATCGTGGACACAAGGACCCCAGGAAACCTCAGGGGAGGTGGCTCAGGGGCTGAGAGGGGTCTGTCCCAAGGGCAATGAAAAAGGAACATCTGTCCTGAACCAAAACGCATGGAGAGCCTCACATTCAGACTTTTGATATCGGCTCCAAGTTCGACTATACGCAACCACCAAGATCAATGGACAGTGTTGAGAGAAAAAACGATATTTATTTCCTTAACCTGTGTCCTGTTGCCAGACCACACTCTGAACTGACTTCTCCTTAGGAACCATAAAATTACACTGTAAGGAAAACAGTTGATTGTGTGCATGTGTGAGTGTGCCAGGAGTTTAACTTAAAATACACCATAGTGTCTTTAATCCCATTTAAAAATTATTTCTTCTCCTTCCTTCCATCTCTCCTTCTTTCCTCCCTTTCTTCTTCTTCTTCATTAATTTACTAGAATCCTCCAAACCTAGACACAGCCCAGACACTTTTATTTGTGTGTTTGTTTTGCTCAGTCGTGTCCGACTTTGTGAACCCATGGGCTGGCTGTAGCCTGCCAGGCTCCTTTGTCCATGGGAATTCCGAGGCTAGAATACTGGAGTGGGTTGCCATTTCCTCCTCCAGGGGATCTTTACCAAATTCTTTACCACAGAGCCACCTGGGAAGCTGGGCCCAGACACTGCCTGACCCCTGTGAGAAGCTCTAGACCTGAGTCAGCCCTCGAGAGGGGAGGACACACACTTAGGGACTTGGCTCCTCCCTGAGGAGCACTGGGGCCCCTTGAGGCATTTTTGCATCTTTGGAACTTGTAACCAAAACCAGAGGAGTCAGAGAAGGGGTAGATCCAGTGAGAAGCATCTGTTGCATTGTCTACATAGTCAGGTAATTAGCAAACTCATCCTGTGAACGGCCAGACAGGAAATGCTTCAGGCTCTGAACCCGATGGTGTATGTGTCCATCACTCAGCTCTACCTTGGACTTGACAGCACCCATACATGACATGCAGATGAATGGATTATGTGGTTGTGTTCTAATAAGACTTTATTTTTTAAAAAATGGTCTCAGATCAGATTTGATTCACATATCATAGTTTGCCAACCCTTGTGTTTAATGCTCAATTTAACCTTTTTAATGTGGTTTATTGAAAGAAACCTGGAGAAGGAAATGGCAACCCACTCCAGTACTCTTGCCTGGAAAATCCCATGGTCTGAGAAGCCTGGTAGGCTACAGACCATGGGGTCGCAAAGAGTCGGACACGACTGAGCGACTTCACTTCACTTCACTGAAAGAAAGCCTGTCTCTACCTGGCCTCTTAGAAACAGGAAGTAATAGTGCTAGTTTATTTACGCCCACCTGGGGGTCAGGCCATAACTATAAAGAGGTTGATAAAAAGGACAGGTAACACACATAGAAATGAGACTCTCCGGGATTCCCTGGCAGTCCAGTGGCTAAGACTGCACACTTTCACTGCTGAGAGGCCAGGTACGCTCGCTGGTTGGAGAACTAAAATCCCACAAGCCTCGCAGCAATGGCATAAAAAAAAAATATATAAAGAAATGAGACTCTGGATGATCTTAGTGGTAAGTTAAAGGCATCTTATATTAGTTTGATTAAAGGGTTACAGATTAATTCTCCCCTCCCCTTGATGTTCTTACTTGTTCTGTTTCATTGCATCTATGATGTCGTCAGTTTTAAAATGCAGTATTATTTTAGGAACCATCAAGAGAGACAAAGCACTGACAATTAGACTATGACATGTCCCTGTGATTTGAGACATATATATAAAAATGAAGGGGGGTGGCAGTGCATCCTAGAAGCACTGAAATATGGCACATTCTTCCTTGAATACAAATTTAGTGACCTAGGCTTACATCTTCTTTTTTAAACAGCTTTACTGAAATATATTAATAATTCATGCACCTTACAAGTCACCCCTCAGAGTGGAAGATTCAATGGCTTTTGGTATAGACACAGATTTATGCAACCATAATCACAGCTAATTTTAGGACGTATTCATTACCCCCAAAAGAAACTCCATACTCCTGAGCCGTCACTTTCCAATCGCCCCGTACCCCTAAGCCTTGTTGCTGTTGGTTGTTTTTAGTCACTCAGTCACATCTGACTCTCTGCAACCCCATGAACTGTAACCCACTGGGCGCCTCTGTTCAAGGGATTTTCCAGGCAAGAATATTGGAGTGGGTTGCCATTTCCTCTTTCAGGGAGTCTTCCCGATCCAGGGATCAAACTCGCATCTCCTGCACTGGCAGGTGAATCCTTCACCACTGAACCACGTGGGAAGCCCACACTTAGCCCTCAGCATCCACCAGTCTCCTCTAGCTCCATTAACTGATGGATGAATCAATACAAGATGATGAAATACTATTCAACCTTGAAAAGAGATAAAACTCATACATGCTACAAAAGGATGAACCCTAAACACATAATGCTGAGTGAAGGAAGCCAGACGCGAAAGGCCACATGGCATATGATTCTACCTGGATAAGATGTCCTGGAGAAGGCAACGGCAGGCCACTCCAGTGTTCCTGCCTGGAGAATCCCAGGGATGGAGGAGCCTGGTGGGCTGCCGTCTATGGGGTCGCACAGAGTCAGACACGACTGAAGTGACTTAGCAGCAGCAACATATAATTATATGTAATAATTATAATATATAATTATACATTCTACAATCATTCATTATAATATATAATCAATTTCTTTGGATCTTAAATGCTTTTCTGGCTTTTAAAAGCCTCCTGTTAAGAGGATGGAGAAGGAAATGGCACCCCACTCCAGTATTCTTGCCTGGAGTATCCCGTGGACGGAGGAGCCTGGTGGGCTGCTGTCCATGGGGTCACAGAGTCGGACATGACGGAAGTGACTTAGCATGTTAAGAGGAAAACGCTCGTGAATCAGTGACAACCTAAGTGTTGTCATGTGCGTGTTCGGTCATTCAGTCACGTCTGACTGTTTACAACCCCATGGACTGTAGCCCGCCAGACTCCTCTGTCCATGGGATTTCACAGGCAAGAATACCAGAGAGGATTGCCATTTCTTCCTCCAGGGGATATTCCCAACCCAGGGATCGAACCTGCATCTCCTGCATTGCAGGTGGATCCTTTACCACTAAGCCATCCAGGAAGCCCCAAGTGCTGCCATGTAATACCTAAAAGTGGCTCTGCTCAAAAGGAGCCAAGAAGAAAGGTGGAGATTTGCAGGAGTCAGACACAAGAAGAAGAAAGGAAATCCCAAAGACACCCTGCTCCCAAGTCCATTTGATAAAGGCTGACCCTGGTTTGGGGTTAATTCGAGTCTTTATTTTATATTCAGAGACCTAAAACCCCTGCCCTAGGACCTGACATCATGGGGGGAAAGTAAGAGTTCCCACCTGAAGGTTACAGAGGTGTTTTGATGGAAGGGAGGAATTTGTAGATCCCACTGGGGTAACAGGGTAGTACACGGAGTAGCCATGATTATAGCCTGAGGGTCAATGGCTCCTCCTTCCAGGTGGATGTCTCCTCAGTGACTCCCCAGAGGCCATCACCTGAACTGCTGAGAGCCTGTGATGGACTGCAGTCACAGCTCCAACTCTTCATCCTGTTCTGCAGCCATACCTTTTGGCCATGGCTTTGTAGCTTCTCTCACTAAAGAGGGTGAAGCTTATTTCTCCACCTTTGACTTGAGTTTGGCCAATGAAATGTCACCAAGGCTTGAAAAGAGTTAATGTGACTGGGCTCTGCTATTGCCATGAGAAGCACATGCCGGGGCTAGTCTACTAGCCCCAGAACAGCCAGGGGGACAGGCAAAGGTGTGGAACAGAACAAATCCCCAAGCCAAGCCCCATCTGGAAGACCTCACCCCTACTGGAACTTCACATGCAGGTGGGAGGAACTGGAATCAAGGCATGGCCTCTCTTTCTCTCTCTGGGGTCACATGGTCTCATCTCTATCTGGGTTTCACACCTCCCCATCTGATTCCTGGATGTAGGAATCTGATTGGCCCAGCTTGAATCTGATTGGCCCAGCTTGAATCTTGAGTCTTAGGCCAATCAGCTGAGGCCAGGGGGTGGGCCTAAGCAGCCAGCTGGCAGCTCAGCACAAGCCTGGGACCAGTTAGGACTAAGAAGAGCCGGATGTTTCTATGTTACACCTGCCATGTGCAGATGTGGGGATTGTTGGACCTGGGAAATTATGTTTGACTGAATTAAATAGCTTAGAAATTCAGAATCACATTTATTTAGATCCTGAACAGTATTACAAGAATCTGATTGGTATTCATCACCTTTATTTAAAAACTGGGGCTTCCCGGATAGCTCAGCTGGTAAAGAACCCACCTGCAGTGAATGGGACCCCAGTTCAATTCCTGGGTTGGGAAGATCTGCTGGAGGAGGGATAGGCTACCCACTCCAGTATTCTTGGGCTTCCCTTGTGGCTCAGCTGGTAAAGAATCCGCCTGCAGTATGGGAGACCTGGGTAAAACTAGCCTGGACACTTCAAAGTTATTAATGTCAACTGGTTTGACCAATAACCACTGTTTGAGCCTTACCATTAAATTTTATAACTAACAAAAATAAATAAATAGCCTAGTAAAAGCCCTGTGGTCTGGGTCTCTGGGCATTATCAATTCTTTGCCATCAGGACAGCTTTCTTTGAAGGCACTGTGTTAATTTGCTAGGGCTACCATAACAAAACATCACAGGCTTGGGGCTTAAATAACAGACATTTAGTTTCTCACAGTTCTGGAAGCTGGAAGTTCAAGATTAGGGTGTCAGCAGGCTTTTATGATAAGACCTCTCTCCTTGGCTTGCAGACAGCCACCTTCTCGCTGAGTCCTCACACCATCTCCCCTCTGCACGTGCCTCCCTGGTGCCCCTGTGTGTCCGTATTTCCTCTTCTTATGATGACACCAGTCAGATTGGGTTAGGGCCCACCCTAACAGCCTCGTTTTAACTTAACTACCTCATTAAAGGCCCTGTCTGCAGATACAGTCACACTTGGACCCTGGCTCAGGAGTTGGAGCTTCTACACATAAATTAGGGAGGTTGAGGGGGGAACACATTCAGCCCATCAGGCTCTAATTTAGCTGAGGAATCACTGGTCCTGGTGCCTGACTCCTAACCAACGTCGGGCTGCGTTTACCTACTTTCTGGTCCCCATTCAGGGCCTTCAGCTCTTCTGAAATCTCTCTCCCCAGCCCACAGGAGTCTCCTCATTCCTAGATACAACCACAGGCAGGAAGATGTAAACCCAGGGAAGGATGACGTCGTTCCTAAGCTTTACTTGCGAGCATTCCCAGTCACAGACCACAGCAGCTTAGGAGGAGTTTTAACTATGGATAAAGCTGCCAGTGTCTTTATGAGGGGTGCTAGGAAGGAAATTATCTTCTTGGATTTCATTTTGGTTTAATGAGTTTAGAGACTCTCGTTCTGCAAAGTAGGGCAGCTCACAGCTGAGACCAGGGATTTGGGTAGGGGGACGCAGCTCTGCTGTTTCCAAAGTTAGGAGGCTTGCGCCCCTGCATAGGGCGGGGAGGTGGGGGGCAGGGTGTCTGCCAATCAGGGTCCCAGAAACCAACTGAGAAGGCCGGGGTATTTCTGAGGGCTAAAATTAAGCAGTGACAGCTGCAATGTTAACATTCGCGTGTTTCAGAGCCAAGCAGTGTCAAGACTTGAATTAAACCAGTGAATGCTCTTTTAATTGGACCCAGCTTGAGATGATTCTGATCATTTCCTGGAACCAAAAGCTTATGTCCTATTTTAAACTCGGACTCTTAAGAGAGTGGTCTTCAAACTTCCTCCAACTTCAGGGTCCTTTGTAACCACCCAGGAAGCTGTGGGACATGCAGATTCCCCGTGGCCCCAGGCCCCACCCCACCCAGGCAGGCCCAGATTCTGCAGACTGGGGCAGGATCTCATTAGCACTAGAGCAGGGTCTCATCCCTAACTCCTAAAGGAAATCAGTACTGAATAGTCATTAGAAGAACTGATGCTGAAGCTGAAGCTCCAATACTTTGACCACTTGATGCGAAGAACTGACTCACTGGAAAAGACTCTGATGCTGGGAAAGATTGAGGGCAGAAGGAGAAGGGGACGACAGAGGATGAGATGGTTGGATGGCATCACCGACTCAATGGACATGAGTTTGAGCAAGCTCCAGGGGTTGGTGATGGACAGGGAACCCTGGCATGCTGCAGCCCATGGGGTCACAAACAGTCGGACACGCCTGAGCAACTGAACTGAACTGAGAGTATGTTGATGTAGAGGGTCCATAACCCAGACTTTCAGAATCTCAAGATGAAAACTTATTCAACAACTACTCAGAATCTGCCATCCCCAGTTCTTTCATAAGGAACAGTAAACGTTCTTCTCCTGGATCAGGTTCCCGTCCCCAGCATTTCCTATTCCCTGCCCTCCTTTGACTTTTCCCACAGTACTTAATCACTCTCCAACATATTTCAACAATAAAGGTCTCCCTGCTTCAGAATATCTGCTTCACAAGGCAGTGATTTTTTTGTATTTGTTCACGACGGAACCCTCAGTTCCTCACACGGTGCCTGGCACATGATACTCTCTTGACATTGCTAGATGAATGAATTAATTAATATCTGAGTCCATGCTGTGCTTTCTGCTGAGATATAATATTAATCATCTAGATGTCTGATATTAAAATGGAATTAGCAGATAGTGCCTAACAGGTAGAAAACTTTCTTGTATCAATATTTTCCTTCCCCCACCTGCTGCCAGACACCATCATCATCAAGGCTGTACAGTTCTGAATTAACAGACTGCTTCGAGACGTTTCTCTTTTTAATGGAGATGGATTGCCTTCGCTAAACAGACATGCCTACAGATGTCATCAGAGCCACAGCCCTCTGAAACCTGGCCAGGAAGAGTGAGGGCCGTCTGCCTTTCGTTTTCTGTGAGGTGTGGTCCAGAATTGGGGTGGAAGGCCTGCACATCAGGAGGTCTGCCTAGTCACGGCCAATTTCGAATGCCAGAGAAGAGGGAAAGTACTTATTGAACAAATACATGTAACAGAAACATTGTCCTTCTGAGTTCCTATAACTTCTCCCTATTCTCAACTGTGTGAGTGGGGCTCAAAGTGCTTGGAAGGGACTTGGAAAATTACTTTGTTATTGTCGGTGCTGATAAGACCTTTGTGTAAGCCTCTCTAAGTCTGTCTGGTGGGAGAATGACCTGACTCCCGTGTCTATGCCAAGGCTTATAAATTTTGAGACTCTGCTAGTCACATTCTCCCTCTCTGAATTTAAAATATCCCAGGACCCAGGGGGCCCAGTGCCAGAAGCAGAGTGAGCCCTAGAAAACAAAAAAAGGTTGAAAAGGGGTTCAGAGATGCTATCAGAGTAACTAAAATAAAAGATACTGACAGGGGCTTCCCTGGTGGTCAGTGGTGGGGAGTCCGCCTGCCAATGCTGGAGACACAAGTTTGATCCCTGGTCCAGGAAGATCTAACATAACATGGAGTAACTAAGCCCGTGTGCCACAACCATTGAGCCTGTGCTTTAGAGCCCGGGAACGGCAACTATTGAGCTCACACACCCTGGAGCCCATGCTCTGCAACAAGAGAAGCCACTGCAATGAGAAGCCCACACACCACAAGAAAAAGTAACCTCCCCTCCTTGCAACCAGAGAAAGCCTGCACAGAAGACACAGCACAGCCAAAAATAAATTTAATTAAATTATTTAAAAAATAAATAAATACGAACTGTTGACAAAGATGCAAAACAGCTGGAACTCTTGTACGTTGCTGATGGGGATGTAAACCAATACAGCCCCTCTAGAAAACAGTTTGGCATCTCTTATAAAGTTAAATAGGCACTTACAATGGGACCTAGCAATTCCCCTCATAGGCATTACCCTAGGGAAATGAAAACTTATGTTTATATAGGAACCTGAACATGAATGTTTTAAAACAGCTTTATGCACAATTGCTGAAGATTGGAAAAAACCCAAATGAGTTTCATCAGGTGAATGGATTAAACTGTGGTACATCTATCCATGAACACAACACAGCAATAAGAAGGAATTATGGATACATTCAACAACGCAAATGCATCCCAAAGGTGTTATGCTTATGAAAGAAGGTAGTCTGAAAAGGTTTACATATTATATGATTTCATTCTCAAAAAGTCAAAACTACAGGGACAGAAAGATTGGTGGTTGTCAGAGGTCAGGGCTGTGGGGGAGCATGTGGCTAAAAAGGGGCAGCCCTAGGAAGTCTGGGGCGTGATGGAACTGCCCTGCATCCCAACTGAGGTGGTGGATACATGAAGCTGTGCGTGCATTAAATTATATAGAACGATACACCCTCCCCCCAAAAGTAAATTTTACTGTGCACTAATTTTAAAACAAAATAAAAATGAATGTGGTAGAAAATTTACTGGATTGGACTAAATTTAGTTTTCACACAACTGTGCAAGAATAGGAGCTTGTCAAATAAAAGCAAATACAGATACATAGAATCAAGTGAGTCTCATGTTCCCACGTGTCAGAGCCATGACTGCAAATCATACCTTTTGTAAGCAGTTGGGAAAGGGGTGGGGGGAGGATATCGAGCTCCTGCCACTGGTCCAGGACCCGGGCGCTGAACAGAAAGACTCTGCGCTCAGCAAAGAGATTCAACAAGAAAGGGGGCACGTGTGTGCAGATCTGCCAGGGCTCCATGACCCACTCCTTGTCATGGCAAAGGGACTTGCGTAACAGTGACACTATGAGCCATGCTGTGTAGGACCACCCAAAATGGACAGGTCACACAGGAGAGTTCTGACAAAACGTGGTCCACTGGAGGAGAGGACAGCAAACCACTCCAGCATTCTTGCTGCGAGAACCCCATGAACAGTACGCAAAGGCAAAAGGCTATGACACCAGAAGATGAGCCCCCCCCAGGCTGGAAGGCGTCCACTATGCTCCTGGGGAAGAGTGGAGAAACAGCTCCAGAAAGAATGCCACACCCAAGACAGGGCACATAGGAAAGCACTTCAAAAATGTGATGTGATGGGATCCACAAACATAACACAGTATCCATCAGCATCAAGATCCAAATGCTGGGAAAGACTGAAGGCGAGAGAAGGGGACGACAGAGGACAAAATGGGTGGATGGCATCACTGACTCAATGGACATGAAAGTGAAAGTGAAGTCGCTCAGCTGTGTCTGACTTTGCGACCCCATGGACTGTAGTCTACCAGGCTTCTCCATCCATGGGATTTTCCAGGCAAGAGTACTGGAGTTTGCCATTTCCTTCTCCAGGGGATCTTCCCAACCCAGGGATCGAACCTGGGTCTCCCGCATTGCAGGCAGACGCTTTACCCTCTGAGCCACCAGGGAAGCCCTCGATGGACATGAGTTTGAGTAAACGCCGGGAGGTGGTGGAGGCGATGGAAGCCTGGAGTGCTGCAGTTCGTGGGGTCACCAAGAGTCAGACATGACTCAGTGACTGAACGACATCAGCATCGCAAGACTCAGTGCCCAATGAAGGGGTTCGGACTAAACCAAACCAGAGCCCGCACACCATCCTATCTGGCGCCTTCCACTCACTTGTTCCTAGTCTGTGGGGACCCCGGTGATAGCAGGTCTTCACAGCGCCATCGGCCAGGCTGCGCGTGAGTGGCTCAGGCAGGATGAAGGTCTGCTGAAATGCTGAAGCTCATCAGCTGGCTTCTGAAGCCCCGGTTGGCTTATTAACATACAAATAACTGAATTTTACTTTTCAGGGCTTCCAGCACAGCCATACTAATGAAGCTATGGCTTTAAAAGTCCATCTCCTCTGAAATATCTAATTAATCTGATGCTCACAAAGGTGCACAGAACAATGCATCTGCCGAGCCCGGTGGGGCGGAGAGAACGAGGCAAGGCTGCTGACGTGGGGACAGATGTTTCGGGGGCCAGGGGACCCGACGATTAATGTGAGTGAGGCGGGAGGGAAGGGCCGGTGCAACAGTGTTTTTCGAACTGCAGGCCATGACCATTCACAGATCATGAAATCAATTCAGTGGGTCACGACCACCAGCTCTTATTAATTAAATGGAAAAATAGGAAGGGGGCGAGAAAGGAATGGAAGAATGTGAATTAGGTGTAGTAAAGGTAAGTACTGTGTGAAATCACACTCTATATACACCTATACAAACGTGGACTGGCTTCCCAGGTGGCTCAGTGGGTAAAAAATTTGTCTGCAATGCAGGAGATGTATCCCTGGGTCAAGAAGATCCCCTGGAGGAGGGCATGACAACCCACTCCAGTATTCTTCCCTGGAGAATCTCATGGACAGAGGAGCCTTGCGGGCTGCAGTCCACGGGGTTACAAAGAGTCAGACACGACTAAGCAACTCAGCATTCAGACACACATACATGGACTGAGTGACCAAGAAAATGCATTTCTTATAATTCACACACACACACACACACGTGTGCATATATAGCAGTTGGTCATGTGCCAAATTTGCTCCAAGTGTTTCAAGAACATTAAACCATTTCATCCCTATAAGGTGGATATTCCTATTACATTTCATGGTTCAGGAAACTGAGGCACAGAGAGGTAGAATGACATGCCCAAGGACACCCAGCTAGCGGATGGGGATTCAAGTCCATCTGACTTCAGAGCTTACAATCTTCAACAAAACTCCAGGTCCCCAAGGACACAGTTCAGGAGAGAGGGCCACCTACGCACGCTGGAGTAATGATAGCTAGCAACAATCGCTACCATGGGAATGTGATTCCTACTCTGGCTGTTCTCCATGCATTGCCACATCTAACCCGCAAACTAAATAAAATGAGGAAGGCGCTATTGTTACCCTCATTTTTCAGAGCACAAATGGAGGGTCAGAGGGGAAAACGAAGTGATTCACCCAAGGCCACAGAGCTAAGAAGTGAAAGAATCGGAGGAGGATCTGAGCTGATCCTCGAAGGATGGGGTAGATCTAGACACTCAAGTGTCCCCGCTGCACATAAGCTCTGAGAGAACAAAAACTCCTGAGCAGAGCTTTTCTGACGTGCTGCAAGCCTCTCTGCTCGAAAGGGACGGCTCAGTTCAAGCTGCCTTGGAGACTGGCCTCACTAGGGGAGTGAAGGATGCCTCCCAAGACAGGAGCGATGCCGTGGACAGAAACAGCTAGACGCTGAAGTGAGCTGCCACCACTCACACGTCCCAGGGAGCCCAGCCCAGCACCAGATTGAAGGCTCACCTACCCCTAGCCCCCAAGTGTGCATGCGCGCACACACACGTGGAAGCTCATCCAGCTCTGCCGTCCCCAACAGCAGTGCACACTCGATTGAGTCACGGTTGTACCTGATAGGAGATCTGAGAGACGCTTTCCATCATCTACCCTTTTGGAGCTTTTTCTACTGCTTCTAGTTATGTTTCTAATTTGTTTTTTTTCCTCAGAAGCTCCCAGAGCAGGGGGGAGAAAAACACCAAAATGCTCTTTGTTAAGGGTAAAACCAGATCAGGAAATTTTAGTGAAGAGCCTGAGCTTCAGAATCAGACGTGCCAGGGTTCAGGCCCTACTTATGCTCTGGGGCTCGGGGTGATATGCCTCACCTTTCTAAGCCTCAGTGTCTTCCTCTGTAAAATGGGAATAACCCAGGACCCATAGCAGATGGCAGATATGGTGGCGAAGCCAGAGAAAGCCTACGAAGGGCTTAGAAGGGTGGCTGGACACAGGACGCTCCGTGGGCGATCAGTGATTAGCATCCACATCAGGAAGCTTAACCAGGTGTGAGGTCCCTGCTGCCTTCTGCAGAGGTCACCCTGGGGGAAGTCAGGCCCAGAACCTTCGTCCGACTCTGGTCATTGTACAGAGCAGCACATTGTGCAGATTCCCTTCTGTTGCCAGTGATCCAGGTTCCCACTCACCCAAATCACCACCGGGAGTCCCAGGTGTGGCTGGAGGACCGGCTGTGGTAACTTCTGTTATCTGTTGCAGATTAATGAACCACCCCAGAACCTAGCAGCTTAAAGGAAAAGACGATCTCTGATTTCTCACTACTTTAATCCAGTGATTATCAACCAGTGTTTTTGGGCTTCCCTGGTGGCTCAGACAGTAAAGAATCTGCCTGCAGTGTGGGAGGCCAGGGTTCAATGTCTGGGTTGGGAAAATCCCCTGGAGAAGAGAATGGCTACCCACTCCAGTATTCTTGCCTGGAGAATTCCATGGACAGAGAAGCCTGGCGGGCTACAGTCCATGGGGTTGCAAAGAATTAGACACGACTGAGCAACTGACACTTTCACTTTTTAATTAACCCATGGCAAGTTTGCCCCCACCTTTCCGGGTCCTGGGACTTCGGCAGTGTCTGGAGGCACTTTTGGCTGGGGGTTGTTAGGGACATGGTAGGGGCCAGGAGTGCCGCTCAACATTCTGTAATGCACAGGACAGGCCCCATGATGAGGATGATGTGACCCCAAATATGGAGCAACTATGTCCAGTCAAAATGCGTCCAGTCCCCAGTGACTAGACACAAACAAGTACAGTTTCTCTGTGACCCAAGACACAGGATCAGCATCTGAGAATCAAAACCCCTGGCCACAGACAGAAGGCCCCTGGAGCCACAGTGATGAACCAGAGACAGAGCACCCCCTGAAGCAGCGCCAGGGAGGACAGTGTAACAGGGGGCTCAGCTGTACATTCACACCCCAGAGCCCCAGAGCCCTGTCATGCCCAGAGCTTCCTGGTGACTCCCTGGAGTCCCCATCCTGCTCTATCCAACGCTTGGGGCATCAGGCTGTGGCCCCAATATGGACAGACTCCAGGCCACTTCCTGGCAGTCACACAAAAAGAGCCATGACCATACCTGCCCAGAAACATCATTCCTGCGTCCTCTCTAGATAGAGTCAGAGCTAAGGCATGTTGGGGCACCTCCCTCTCTCTCTCTCAAGACACATTTCACAGGCGCTCCAACAAAAAGTATGGCAGACTTGGTGTCTGTGAGACGTGATGAGTTTTATGGAGACTCTCGAGCCCCATAAAAGACTTCCAAGAAAAATAAAGGAGTCTTTGGAGGGCCTTGTGCTTGGACCTACTGCTTTCTATTCTGGGCTTTCTGTAAACTCCAGCAAAGCACTGAACTTGCTCAGCATAATCGCTCCTGCTCTGAATAGATACTGGTCGCTCCCTACCCACCGATGCATTTTCCACTCCATGCCTTTGCCTGAATGTCACGCCCACTCACATGTAGGGGTTTCCCAGGTGGTGCTAGTGGTAAAGAACCCTCCTGTCAATGCAGGAGACATGGGTTCGATCCCTGGGTCAGGAAGATCCCCTGGAGAAGGGAACGGCAACCCACTCCAGTATTCTTGCCTGAAGAACCCCCAACAGAGGAGCCTGACAGTCCTTGGGGTTGCAAAAGAGTCAGACAGGACTGAGTGACTAAATAACAGCAACTCAGTTCAGGCACCATCTCCACCAGATCCTTCTCAGAACCTCTAGAATTGACTTTCCCCTGTCCCTCCAGAAGCTCTGTGCACACCTGTGCTCACCAAGCCTCACTTCCTTTTCCTCTTGGGCACAAAATTCAGTTTCCTGTTGACAACCACCCCGGGGCCACTCTTAGTTCCACTAAGGCACTCACATTCCTTGCCACGTGACCAACCACCAGCAACAGGGGGTCCAGTCTTTCTCATGCTTCAAGTCTCTGATGTGTCCATCTGCAACCAGAGAAAACTCTCTGCTTTTAAAGCATTCACATAGATCAGGCCCACCTAGATAATCTCCCTGCTGCTGCTACTGCTGCTGCTAAGTCGCTTCAGTTGTGTTCAACTCTGTGCGACCCCACAGACGGCAGCCCACCAGGCTCCCCCATCCCTGGGATTCCCCAGGCAAGAACACTGGAGTGGGTTGCCATTTCCTTCTCCAATGCACAAAAATGAAAAGTGAAAGGGAAGTCGCTCAGTCATGTCCGACTCTTAGCGACCCCATGGACTGCAGCCTTCCAGGCTCCTCCGTCCATGGGATTTTCCAGGCAAGAATACTGGAGTGGGGTGCCATTGCCTTCTCCGAGATAATCTCCCTACTTAAGGGTAACTGATTTGGGATCTTAATCTGCAAAATCCCTTTACTGAAGTAGCTGATTGGTGTGTGAATGACCAGGAGAAGGGGCATGGACAGACATCAGGGGCAGGAATCTTCAGGAACCATCTCAGAATTCTCTCCACCACAGTGAGGACTCTCAGTCTCCCTTTTGGCTTTAAGTCAACACAAATTCCAACTAAGTAATTCCAACCCCAATTCACAGAGTAAAGATATCAGGAAGGATTCGTTTACCCCAGTGGGAAAATCTGAGGCCCAATTCAGGAGCGCTGGCCAGATTTAATAACAGTAGGTAGAAATAACCTAGTTAAAGGGCCTTAGCTGAAATCTAGACCTATGCAGATCCACATTAATTTCCCAAAATGTGACTCTGCTCTTTTATATCAGGGTTGAAGGCCCAGGACTGCCTTCACAGACCAGCCCTCTCCTGCCTCTTAAAAAGCAATATTTTCAGGGACCTCCCTGGTGGCCCAGTGGTGAAGACTTCATGCTTCCAATAATGGAGGCCCAAGTTCAATCCCTGGTTGGGGAACTAAGATCCCACATGCCATGCACCATGGCCACACAAAAAAATTAATTAATAAAATTTTTTAATTTTTTAATTTTAATTTAAATTTAAAAAATTCTTTAAAAAGCATTATTTGCAGGCAGAAAGTAGAATAGGAGTTACATAGCACTGGTAGCAGGGAAGAGGAAGGAGGAAAGGGGAGTTATTGCTTAATGGGCACCGAGATTCTATTTGGGATGAGAAAAAGCATTTTGGAAATAAATAGTGGTCACAGTTGCACAACAGTATGAATGTACTTAATGCTACTTTACACTCAAAAATTATTTAAATGGCAAATAATATGTTACATGTATCTTATCAGGGTTCAGGATGGGGAACACATGTATACTAATTAAATAATTTCCTATTAAAGAAAAAGATAAAATAAAATTATGATACAAGTATTTCAAAATAAAAAAAAAAATAAAATAAAATAAAAGGAAAAATCCATATGGCATCTGACAAAGAGGAGAGAGGGAGAAAAAGTGTCCTTGAGTTACCATTGATCTGAGATTCAAACAATGAATAGGAGTTACCTGGGTAGAGACAGCATGTCTGGTAAAGAGCGGCAGATGCAAAGGCCCTGTGGCACAGGTGGGTGGTGGTTTAGTCACTCAGTCATGTCTGACTCTCGCAACCCCATGGACCGTAGTCCACCAGGCTCCACAAGGCTCCTCTGCCCATGGGATTCTCCAAGAAATAGCCATTTCCTTCTCAGAAGTATGGTTCAATCCAGGAGACATAAGGCAGCCCGTGTGGCTGGAGCAGAGACAGAGCAAGGGGAAGGGCGGAGCAGACGAGCTCTCTCAAGGCTCGAGGAGGAGAAACCTAAAGAGGAGAGGACTTGAGGCAACAGGGGCCAGGAAGCATCTGTCACAAAAATCCCTCCTTGTCCACTAGCAGGTGGCTCTCCAAACTCAGGTGCATGAGCATGTATGACAGGCCTTCTCTGCGCTCTGGCTTCAGGTGCTTCTGAAGGTTCTAGATGACGTGAAAGCAGAGAGGGCTGGACATCCAGTGTGACCATCTGTTTGGTCTTAGGGGAAAGACAGAAGGTGTCCCCAACCTCATCTTCTGGAAGGAACAACGCAGGACAGCAACTCAGCACAGTTACCTCCTTGGCGCTCTTCAAGAACACATTTATCAGCAAAGCACACTTAAAAGGACTTTAAATTTCCTGCAAA
This sequence comes from Bison bison bison, assembly GCF_000754665.1. Lineage (NCBI taxonomy): Eukaryota > Metazoa > Chordata > Mammalia > Artiodactyla > Bovidae > Bison > Bison bison. Next base: position 2,463,901 of record NW_011494716.1, on the reverse strand, counting down.
AGCACCCACTGCCCTTAACCAATGGAATCCCCGCTAAACGCACATCAGGCATAAGCGAGACTCTTGTCCCCTGACACTGCCAGACCCCTGAAACAGAGGGAAGTCAGCCCAGCCCCAAACACCTGCAGAGGCAGCTCCGGGCCTAGCTACACAGAGATCACTCCCCAGGAGCTGCTCCAGGAAACCCCAATCATTTCCACTTCTGGGAACTGAGGAAAATGGTAGTGGTCCTTTCAACACTGTTTGTTTAGATCCTGGCAGATAGGAATTCCAAGCACATCCCTCTGTCTCCATTTAATCACCAGAGATGACGTGGCCCATGGGGCAGTAATGGTGGAATTAAACATGGAAATGCTCATCCTGACTTGAGACATCTCACCTGGACAGACGGGCAGCCTCCCCCCTCTTTCCACAGCAGACGGGCCGCGTTGAGAGTTCATATCCAGTGTCTCCCGCTCCACACATCAGCGTCATTGGCCTCATCAGCCCCCAAGCGCTGCACACAGCTGTCACCCATCCTTCTCACTTTACACATTTTCCAAATGGCTCCATCATGATTCACAAGGCTCGAGAATCCAGATGAATTTCCCAGGCAGATAAACCAGCTTCTGATATGACCCACACTGCCCTTTCCAGGGTGCTACATGACTTCTGTGGGCCTGAGGCAATTCTGCCTTCACGGGCTCCTTTCCTCCATAAATATACAATATTTTTGTTGGTGGTGGTATAAAGATGAATATATCACTATCGTATATTTAAATTTTTCTGAACTTTCTCTTTTCTTCTTCTGGTTTTAAAAGAAATTAGAACATTTTCTGGAGAAGGCAATGGCACCCCACTCCAGTACTCTTGCCTGGAAAATTCCATGGAAGGCAGAGTCTGGTAGGCTGCGGTCCATGGGGTCGCTAAGAGTCAGACACTACTGAGCGACTTCATTTTCACTTTTCACTTTCATGCATTGGAGAAGGAAATGGCAACCCACTCCAGTGTTCTTGCCTGGAGAATCCCAGGGACGGGGGAGCCTGGTGGGCTGCCGTCTATGGGTCACACAGAGTCGGACACGACTGAAGTGACTTAGCAGCAGCAGCAGAACATTTTCAGAGCCCTGGGGCTTCCCAGGGGGGGCTAGTGGTAAAGAATCCACCTGCCAATGAAGGAGACGAAAGAGACTTCGGCTGAATCCCCGGGTGGGGAAGATCCCCTGGAGGAGGGCATGGTGATCCACTCCAGCATTCTTGCCTGCAGAATCCCACGGACAGAGGAGCCTGGCAGAGTACAGTCCATGGGGTCACTAAGAGTCGGACGCGACTGAGGTCATTTAGCACACATGCACGTGCCTGCTGTCCCTCATGGAGAGGTCAGCCCTGGTGCCTCCAATCTCCAGATGCCCACGAGATGGGACCGCCCCCAGCTGCTCCAAAACCAAAGCCCATGCCACACGGCAGAGGCTCTGTGGCCCTACCTCCCCGCATTTCCCTAGGGAGCCCTCTGAGCTGCAGCACCCACATTTCCCCAACGAACCACAGGGACGCAGCCTCCCAAGGACTGGTTTCCTATTTGGTCAGCAGGATACATATCCTAAAGTCAGAGTGGTGGCTGGGACATCAGCTCTAGTCAGTACCAGCTGTGTGACCTTGGCCAAATGACCTCACCTCTCCCTCGAGAACAAAGCATGCGCCTCACCAATTCACCAGGAGGGTTTAATGAGAGAAAAACCAAAAAAGTGCGCCATGAACAATTTATGTAACCAGCGATGAGGTGGACCCCTCCCTCTTGAGAATCTGATGGGAGCTGCAACCTTACCCAGAGGAAGGACACCCGAAGTGCCCTGTACATCCAGGGGAGTTCAGACCATCACCACCCACTCCCACCTCTAAAACCCGCCCACCCATCCATCTTGGAACCCATGGACCACAGAATAAGAAGCCTCCACTTAGACGACCCTCTTGGCTCTGCAGGAAAGGGGTCTGGTGAAGAAGGTGAGTCCGACCAAGACTCATTTCCAGACTGCTGCTGCTGCTGCTGCTAAGTCACTTCAGCCGTGTCCGACTCTGTGCAATCCCATAGATGGCAGCCCACCAGGCTCCCCCGTCCCTGGGATTCTCCAGGCAAGAACATTGGAGTGGGTTGCCATTTCCTTCTCCAATGCATGAAAGCAAAAAGTGAAAGTGAAGTCGCTCAGTCGTGTCAGACTCTTCTCGACCCCATGGACTGCAGCCCACCAGGCTCCTCTGTCCATAGGATTCTCCAGGCAAGAATACTGGAGTGGGTTGTCATTCCCTTCTCCAGGGGATCTTTCCAACCCAGGGACTGAACCCAGGTCTCCTGCACTGCAGGCAGATTCTTTACTGTCTGACCACCAGGGAAGCCCTTTTTGTTTTTCCTGCAAAATGTCTGGTCAAATCTGTGCCCACTTTTTTCCTACGGGTTATCTTTCTCTAGATGAATTTGTGGGAGTAAGTTTCATATCTCAGATATGAGTCTTTTTATCAGATAAATATATGGCAACGGTTATCCTCTGTGCCTGTGTCTTTTATTCTCTTGAAGGTGCCTTTTGATGAACAGAAATTCTTAATATCAATAAGACCCAATTTATCAATTTTTCTTTATGGTTCGTGTGCTTTGTTCTAAGAAATCTTTGCCTACCCTAAGGTCATGAAAATAGTCTATGTTACCTATTAGAAATGTTACTTTAAAGTTTCACATTTAGATCTAAAATCCACCTGGAATTGATTTTTGGTTTATAATGTGACGAGTCAAGATTAATTTTTCCCATATGAATAACTAGTGGACTCCAGGTCATTTACTGAGAAGTGTCCTCACCCACTGCTCTGTGGCGCCTCTTTGATATAAATAAAATATCTGCATGTATGGGGAAAATAATAATGCAAACTCCAGATATGAAAAACGAAGTGATAGATGATGGCACAGTAGGAAATTAACTTCTCAAGTCTAGCGAGATCTTGCTATTTACAGACAACGTCACCCTAGGTGAGCACCAACCCTCCTATTCAAGCTTCTCATGAATTGGGAATTGAGTCTAAGCACACAGTGGTATGTGGGTGTGGTCTCTGCCCACAAATTTCTAACCCAGCCAAAATGACACTGATAGGTACATTTTCCTCCCTCATTCTACTGGTGAGCAAACAGAGACTCACAGGTGCTAAATAACATGCCCAAGTTCAATATCCTTGGAAAATGTTGACACTGCTGCCTAATCCCCAATCCACACTTTTCACCTCTGCCCTCTGCTGCTCATGCCTGGGCAGGTGGGGAAAGTTTCTGGAGAGGAGGTGACCTTGGCTCAGCAGTAAAGAATCTGCCTGCCAGGACAGGAGACACGATTCAATCCCTGGGTCGGGAAGATACCTTGGAGAAGGACATGGCAACCCACTCCAGTATTCCTGCCTGAGAAATCCCACAGACAGAGAAGCCTGGCAGGCTACAGTGCATAGGGTTGCAAAGAGTTGAACATGACTTAGCAACCAAACAACAACAACAAGGGAAAAACAGGAATAGAGCATGCATGATTTTCAGGTTCCCTATCTGCTCAAAGTGAGCAGACAGAAACCAGCATTCACTCGAAATCATAGTATCAGAAGTCAATGTATGGCAAAAACCACTACAATACTGTAAAGTAATCAGCCTTCAATTAAAATAAATTAATTAATTTTTAAAAAAGAGAAAAAAAAGAAGTAGAAGTCCCAGCTCTAGTTTAAATTTGAAAATGGCTCAAAGGAAGATGTCCATGATACAAAAAAAAAAGTCAGGCAGATAAACAAAGTCTTCAGGAATCAGATAAATTATGGTCTTATACATCTACGTCCACATTGCATGTATGTACATATCTATGTCCATATTGTATAATTAATAAAATTGCTCTCCTATGTTTCATCACGTTATAAAGTCACACCCTCCTCATATATAACCATTGAAAGTGAAAGTATTAGTCACTCAGTTGTGTCCAACTCTTTGCCACCCCAGACTCCTCCATCTATGGGATTCTCCAGGCAAGAATACTGGAATGGGTTTCCATGCCCTCCTCCAGGGAATCTTTCTGACCCAGGAATTGAACCCACTGCATTGCAGGCAGATTCTTTACTGTCTGAGCCACCAGGGAATGGCATACATAATCACTGAAAAGCATTAAATGATATTACCAAAATGTAGATGGCTCCAACAGTTAAAAAGCATGAAGCAGCATTATGAACCCCTAGGTAAACTTCAGGATGAATGAACCCTGATGATATTCACTGTGGCATATAAGCACTAAGTTCTATCTAGCTTTATCTGACAGTAGTGTCATCAATCACTAGATTATACCTAAGTGAAAATAATAATACAGAGAGAGACACACAGAGAGACAGAAATTGCAAGGGCCTTTTTTTAACCTTAAGTGGGACTTCTGGTTCAAAACAGCAGACTAAGTACACGCATTTCTCTCCTCCTAAAAACCCATTAAAATGACAGTGATGGAATTTTAAAAGCAATAGATCTGTAAGAATTAAAAGAGGAGGAATCATGGGTTAAAGATAGATTTTAATAAATCCTTGGAGGAGTGTGGTGAGGAAGTGGGAACAGGAAGCAGGGTAGGAAAAACTCTAGCAAAGACAACATGAGAAATGAGAGGCATCAGCCACCCAGGAAACCAATCTGCCTTCAGAAAGCCCAGAGAGCCTGAAAATCTGAAGTCCAGTGAAATCCCCAACATCCATCAGGGAAATCCAAGGATTAAAGCTGTACAGTGTACACTGGACCAGCAGAAATCTTAGAAAAGTGTCATCAGGAAAAATAAAAAAGACCTTCACCACATATGTAACATAAGAAAAATCTTGAAAAAACATTTTAGACACAACAAAGACAAATAGTTTGAAAAAAGAAAAAGAAAAGGCAACTACAAACTCCAGGGAAAAAAGAAATAAAATATCATCTTAGTGTAGCTCTGAAAAGAACACTATTTACAAGGCCAAAATAATTAAGTTCTATTTATTATTTTTACTATATATAGTAAAAACGACAATCTTTCAAAGTTGAGAGATGAGGCGGTATAGGATAGAAATGAAATTAAATCTCATCTATCAAAGCCAGAAATCTGAATTAATAATAACTGAAGTTGATTAAGAACCACAGACATACCCATAGTTTCTGAGTCATGGTGCTAAGTCCCACCAGGGGCTTGACACTAAAAGAATTCAAGGTTATTATTGCCTCTGGGCAGTGAACCAAGATAGAAATAATTTTTTGTTCATTATAAGCCTTTGTGTACTACTTTATTTTTTTATCTTTTTAAATTTATTTTTAATTGGAGGAAAACTGCTTTACAATGCTGTGTTGATTTCTGTCATACAGCAACACAGATAGGCCATAATTATACACATAATGGGCTTCCCAGGTAGCACTAGTGGTAAAGAACCGTCCTGCCAAAGCAGGACACATAATGAGAGACAGGTTCAGTTCCTTGGTCAGGAAGATCCCCTGGAGCAGGGCATGGCAACCCACTCCAGTATCTTGCCTGGAGAATTCCATAGACAGAGGAGCCTGGCGTGCTACAGTCTGTAGGGCTGCAAAGAGTCAGACACAGCTAAAGCGACTTAGCACGTATATATACCACCTCTGTCTTGAGCCTCCATCTCCTCCCCCCAACCCCACCCCTCCAGGTCATCAAAGAGCACCAGGCTGGGCTCCCTGCATTGTACAGCAACTTCTTAGCAGCTATCTCTCTTACCCGCGATAGTGTGTATATGACGGTGCTACTTTCTCCAATGTCCCCCAGTCTCCTTCAGCCACCATGTCCCAAGCCCATTCTCTATATCTGAGTCTTCATTCCCTCCCTGCAAATAGGTTCGATACCATTTCTTTTACATTCCATATATATGCGTTGCTGCTGCTAAGTCACGTCAGTTGTGTCTGACTCTGTGCCATCCCATAAACAGCAGCCCACCAGGCTCCGCCGTCCCTGGGATTCTCCAGGCAAGAACACTGGAGTGGGTTGCCATTTCCTTCTCCAATGCATGAAAGTGAAAAGTGAAAGTGAAGTCATTCAGTCATGTCCGACTCTTCGCAACCCCATAGACTGTAGCCCACCAGGCTTGCCCATGGGATTTTCCAGGCAAGAGTACTGGAGTGGGGTGCCATTGCCTTCTCCATATATATATGTGTTAATATACAATACTTGTTTTTCTCCTTCTGACTTCCTTCACTCTGTATAACAGGCTCTAGGTTCATCCACCATCACTAGAGCTGACTCAACCACAAGAATGACCATGTAAAATTACTTGTATTTCAAAGGCAGTGTGAGAGGAAGCAGGACACTGCTGTGCTATTACACTACATATGCTGTAGCACCATCTACAAGATTGTATGTTGTGCAAAACAAGAAGAACTGAACAAAACAAAGAGGTGACCCATGTCTATGAGAAAACATTAATTGTACGATATGATTCCAGCACATTCTAGTGTACATTTTGGTCTTGTTTTCTTTCTCCTCATTGTTGGTAAGAGGCTGTGAACTGTACTGTTTCCAGCTAGTTACCCATGTTGGAGAAGAAATTTTTTAAAAAAGTATGAGAAGAAAGCAGGAGAGAAAGAGCTTTTGTGAATTACAGTTGTCCAAAAAAATAAATAAATAAATAGCCTAGCTGGTCTTATTTGTGAAGCATAATTGCCTTTATCATACGGAAGTATTCTTTCACATTTTCTTTGTATAAAATTTTTATTAAACTTAAATGTCTTTTTTGATAATGGTGTGACTAAGCCAGTGGACTCACATGGTATGCTCTTTCGGAGTCCTCCTTAACTTTTTCAGATTCTTAACCCTTTTTAAATTAAACTGTTTTGGAAAAATGAAAAAAATAAAATAACTGTATTTTAAGACCCTTGGGCACAGTGTCTATGTCTGAGATCAGGTATGTGCTAGTTAATGCACCAAAAAGTCTGGAATAAATACTCCACACCATCAAGGGGGAGGGGATAAGGGGCACCCTCAGGAAAGGGTGAGGTGAGGAGAAAAGAGAATATGTACCTTTCTTCTATGAACTTCTCTGCTCTTTTCATTTGTTTCACCCACAAGTAAGTGTTACTTTTGTGATTCTATTTTAAGTGGGCGGTGGGAAGGATGGTGGGGAGAGAATCAGGAGCCCAGGATATGGATCAGATTCAAGAGAAGAGAGAAAAGGTCTGCACACCTGAGTGCCCAGAAAAATCTCCTGGTCTGAGCACAGAAATGAGACTTGTCAAGCACCACCCTCAACCCTGCCAGGCATGAAATGCAAGCAGAGTAATGACAGTGACTAGCCTGGGGACCCACCAACTGAAATTTAATAAGCGAGTAACCAACTCCATTGCCAAGCCCCAGGAACAGCCGGGTTTCTTTTTTTTTTTTTTCCCCCACTGAGAAGCTTAAGTGGAAGTGAAAATACTAATTTCATATTTCTGTTCCAACCAGCCAACTGAGATTGCCAAAGTTTTGCTGAGATGCCAGCCATGGGAGAGGCGAAATAAGCCTCACTCCCAGTGGCTGCTGCTTCTCGAAATGATTCTTCTCATTTTACACCAAATTATCTTGCAAACCCCGATGATAGAGAATATGGAGGAGATTAAAGGCTGTTTTGACCCAGTGGTGATCTGATACTTCACCCTGAGGTCTTGCAGAGAGCAGCACAGACAGAGTGGGGGCTGCAGCTGACAGAGAGAGCATAAAAAATCTGTTGGTGCAGGACAGCACAGGAAAGGCATGCTCTCTGGGAAATGACCCCTGCATCTGACTTAACTTTTTATGATAAATCTCCCATCATTACAATTCTGCAAGGTCCCTCCCTTTCAAAAAAGAGTGTCTGGTAAGAGCTTGTATCCAAATCAGCAAAGGTTCTAAATCGTCTTAACGATTCATTCTAAAACTTCAGTGTAACTCCCTGTCTGGGCTTCCCAGGTTCCTCAGTGGTAAAGAATCCACCTGCCAGTGCAGGAGACACAGGTTCAATCCCTGGATTAGGAAGACCCCCTGGAGAAAAGAATGACACCCACTCCAGTATTCTTGCCTGGGAAATCCCATGCACAGAGGAGCCTGGCAGGCTACAATCCATGGGGACACAAAAGAGTTGGACATGACCTAGCGACTAAACAACTCCTTGTTTAGAATCTTAAATAGCTGCCATCACCAAGAGAAAGAGCATGAGCCGGATTTGTATACACAGTAACAACAGTGGCAAACATTTAGCACTTACTGTATGCCAGGCATTGTTCTAAGCGTTCTACAAATACTAACTCAGTTATACCTCATAATAACCCTATGAGGGAAGGACTATCATGATCTCATTTTACAGATGAGAAAAAAATTAAGCCACAGAGACACTGGGTCGTTTGTCCAGGGTCACAAAGCTAAAAAGCGGTTCAGCAATTTGACTCCAGAGTCTCCGTTCTGCCTCTCAATACTTCCACAGGCCTGTTTAATTGGCATCTCAAACCTAAAATGTCCTGAATGAACTCTTGATATCCTCCCCATGCTATCTTCTCCTTTGTTGTCGCTGCTGTTCAAGTTGCTCTATTGTGTCTGACACTAACCCCATGGGATTCCCCAGGCAAGAATACTGGAGTAAATGCCATTTCCTTCTCCAGGGGATCTTCCCAACCCAGGGACTGAACCCATGTCTCCCACCTTGGCAGGCGGATTCTATACCACTGAGCCACCAGGGAAGCCTCATCTTCTCCCTTCCCTCTCCCCCTAAAAATCTTGTTTCTTTCTAAATCTTCCTACCTCCGGTGATGACAAGTCCATGCTTTTTACTAGTTTACTTTCTTTTTGGCTGTGCTGGGTCTTCATTAGTGTGGCGAGCCCGGACTATTCTCTAGTTGCGGCGCGCAGGCTTCTCGTTGCAGTGGCTTCTCTTGTCGCCGAGCACAGGCCCTAGAGCACGAGGCTCAGTAGTTGTGGTACACAGGCTTAGTCACCCACAGTATGCGGGATCTTCCTAGAGCAAGGGTCAAACCCATGTCCCCTGCCTTGGCAGGTAGACACCCAACCACTGGACCACCAGGGAAGTCAGACAACTCCATCCTTAATTGCTCAGACGCAAATCCCTGAAGGCATCCTTGACTCCTCTGTTATTTTCACATGCTCCACAACCAACCTATTAGGAAAGCCCACCTTCAAAATCTACCTTCAGAATACATTGAGTTTTACCACTTCTTATCACCTCCAGGGGCCTAAGCCACTGTAATCTCTCTGAATCATGCCACTGATAGCCTCCTCATGGATTTCAGTTTACACCATTCTGACTCCCAAAGTGAAAGTCCAAGCAATCACAAGGTCCCCTGAAGCCCTTCAGTCCTCCTCATCTCATTCTCACCCTTTATTTTTTCCACTGCAGCCACACTAGCCCTGTTGCTCATCTTGTTTTTTTTAAACCTTAGTTGAAAGCAATGTTGTGATAGTTTCAGGTGGACAGTGAAGGGACTTAGCCATAAATATACATGTACCCATTCTCCTCCAAACTCTCCTCCCATCCAGACCACCACATAACACTGAGTAGAGTGCCCTGTGTTAAACAGCAGGTTCTTGTTGGTTATCCGTTTTAAATGGCTGATTCATGTTGAGGTATGGCAAAAGTCATCACAATATTGTGAAGTAATTATCCTCCAACTGAAATAAATAAATTTAAACATATATGTGTGTGCATATATATACACATATATATAGCAGTGTGTTCATGTCCATCCCAAACTCCCTAACTATCCCTTCCTCCCTTCTTGCTAGCAACCGTAAGTTCATTCTCGAAGTCTGTGAGTCGGTTCCTGTTTTGAAAGTAAGTTCATTTGTATCATGTCTTTTCAGATTCCACATATAAGGGATGCCTTACGATCTCTCTCCTTCTCTGTCTGAGTAAGTTCATTTGTATCATGTCTTTTCAGATTCCACATATAAGGGATGCCTTGCGATCTCTCTCCTTCTCTGTCTGAGTAAGTTCATTTGTATCATGTCTTTTCAGATTCCACATATAAGGGATGCCTTGCGATCTCTCTCCTTCTCTGTCTGACTCACTTCGCTCAATATGACACTTTCTAGGTCCGTCCACGTTGCTGCAAATGGCATCATTTCATTCTTTTCTGTGGCCGAGTAATATTCCACTGTGTATTCGTGCCGCATCTTCTTTGTCCACTCCTCTGTTGACAGACATCTAGGTCGCTTCCTTGTCTTGGCTATCGTAAACAGTGCTGCAATGAACACTTGGGTGCATGTATCTTTTCAGATCATGTGTTTCTCCAGATGTATGCCCAGGACTGGGATTGCAGGGTCCTTGTAGCTCTTCTTGAACACAAGAGACACATCCCTACCTCAGGCCCTTTGTGCCTGCTGCTGTCTCTGCCTGGAATGTCGTTTCCTGGTTATCAACATATCTCACCCCCTCATCTCCTCCATGTTCAGGTACCATCATTTCATCCTTGACCATCCTGCCAACACTGAAACCCCTCAACCCTGCAATGTTCTATCCACCTTCTCTGTTTTATTTCTCTCTAGAGCACCTATCACCCAGAATAGTACCTAACACAGAGTAGCTACTGTAATATCAATAAATATGTCTTCAATTGGTGAATAAGTTAAACACCATTTCTGACAATAAATTCCATGCTTTTTAGGATGCTGATAAGTGCTATTTTTTTAACTTTTTTATTCTGTATTGGGGTATAGCTGATTAACAAACAATGTTGTGATAGTTTCAGGTGAATAGCAAAGGGACTCAGGAACTATTTTTTTAAGTTAAATAAATTATGCACATTTTTCCACTCCAGTAGTAAGGATCCTTTAATGATCTGAGTGTGTGGTATTTCCTTTTTTTTTTTTTAACTTCAAAACTCTTTTATCAGATTAGTGCTTCTTGGAAAATTGTAGGCTAAAGAAATATAGAGGGCCCTAACTGGAGTAGGAAAGTGAAAGGGAAAGATTTCTGTTGAGGAAGGCAAAGATGGTTCCTTTCACATGCCAGCTGCAAATCCTTGGTTTCCTAGAGCACTGCATGGAGGACGATCCTGAAGATCTGACCGGGACGGGCGCTGGGATTCCTTAGCGATGTCTGCACAGTGCACAGCCTGAGGGCACAGCATCACGGGAGTCTGCCTTCCGAGTGCACGGGCTTTACTGACAGATCCAGAAGGACCAAGACGTGGGCTTTCCCTTCTCCTTGTCTACGGCCTTTATTTTCACAAGAGAGGCATTTCACAAGAAATTTCTTGCAAGGGCAAGAAATATGGAGAAGAAACATTCAATAAAATCTCATAGGTCCTAACACCAGGCTCTAAGTGCTGTTTTGTTTTGCTGATCAATAGAGTAAAATATGGTCTTTAAAGAAGTCAGGGGAAACATCTACAGATACAGCGTTGAGGAGAAAAATAGCACCCTAATGTTTACTACCGCAATCAGTTACCTTTTGTACAAGTAAAAGTGCCCCTGCTCGCACCATGAAAGATAAGCAGGTGTTTAGAGGCTCCGTGGACTTCCCTGGAAGCTCAGCTGGTAAGGAAGCTGCAATGCAGGAAGATCAAGGGATAGGCTACCCGCTCCAGTATTCTTTGACTTCCCTGGTAGGTCAGCTGGTAAAGAATCCGCCTGCAACATGGGAGACCTGGGTTCGATCCCTAGATTGGGAAGATCCCCTGGAGAAGGGAATGGCTTTACCCACTCCAGTATTCTGGCCTAGAGAATCCCATGGACTCTATAGTCCATGGGGTCGCAAAGAGTCAGACACAACTAAGAGACTTCCACTTTCACTTTGGGCTTCCCTGGTGGCTCAGACCATAAAGCATCTGTCTGCAATGCGGGAGACCCGGGTTCGATTCCTGGGTCGGTAAGATCCCCTGGAGAAGGAAATGGCAATCCACTCCAGCACTCTTGCCTGGGAAATCCCATGGACGGAGAAGCCTGATAGGCTACAGTCCATGGGGTCGCAAAGAGTCGGACACGACTGAGCAACTTCACTTTCACTTTATAGGCTCCATGGGACAAATTCCTGCCAGGATTACTGCTTCATAATAGAAGCCCATGCAGTGCGGGGCTCAGTATAAGGAACACTGATTTCTCTTCAAGACAAGCCCTGGCTTCTGTAATCCAGTGCTGCAGATAAAACGAGCCCCACGCAGACTCTGAGACACATTGCACCCACTTGGTCCCAGACTGATTCAAGTAAACTAGCATTCTTCAAGGCCACCAATTCAGACTGCTCCATGCAGTGCAGTAACCACCCAGTCTCCATCCACATGCAAACCCACCTGGAGAATACCACACAGTACAGGTGGGTCAAAACCTCCCTGTGAAAAGCAAAACTCCTCCAAATCAACAAGCAAAAGACGACTCACTGAAAAAAAAGAGAAAGAACGTGAAGAAGCAAATTTCACAAAACTAGATCCAAGTTGCCAATAACTACACAAAGAGGTTCAAATTCATGGGGAACAAGAGAAATGTGAATGAAGGCATCTCTCTATATTGTCGGAGAAAAATCCTTTCATCTGGCTAACCTCCACCCATCCTCCAGGTCCCAGCTGAAACTCCGCTTCCATGAGGATGTTGTTTTCTTCAGAGCTCTCATCCCCAGTTATGATGGGCATATGTTGTGTGTTTTAGTCTAATTTCTGTCCTCTCTACCAGCCCACAAGCTCCACAAAGCCAGCGACAATGTCTGACCTACCCACTGACATGTCCTCAAGACTTAGAAGAGGCCTGGCGAAAGCTGGTGCTTAATAAACATTCATTCGATGAATGAAGTACAATCAGCTCTTTGCAGCAGCTCTGGGACAGGATTTTGCATCCGTGTTCACATCGCCAAGACAGACCAGCCTTCCCTTGGAAAGTACATTGAACTGAAGGGCACAGCTGTTTCCTTCTACTCCTGCTGCCCCAAAGAGAAAGAGGCCAAAAGGCTGTTCCAAGCCCCACACACCTATCTGGAGATAAACGCAAGAGGATTACCTAACACGTTTCCACAGGAGTATCACTGGGGGAGTTTGCTGATTTAATGTTCCTAAAAGGTGTAGCAAAGGATGCTACCAAAATGTAAATTCTCCCAAAACTTAAGCCTTTAAATTCCACTGCACAGGGGCTGTCATAAAGTAATATTTTGTGAGCTACAGATTCCAATAAAACTCACTCTGAGATGAGGAAGGCTTTCTTGGTAGCCTAAGGGCTGGTGTATGAATAATCTGCCAGCATTATGCTGTGTCACTTAAATATTCCTTTGGAGATTTGTCAGAAGAAAATTTAAGAAAAATTAAAGTTCAAATGGAAATGAAAAATTAAGTTATGATCAAAGCTATAATCTCATATTGGATTTTTTAAAAGCTGTAGAGAAAAGTCCCGTTAAAGATTTCCTGGTTTGTATTTATGGATCCAAACAGAGGTATTCCCACTGTGCCCTGCTTAAAAGGCTGATGTGCAGAGTCTGGGCCTCCCCCTTTATTTAGATGCTGAACCTGCTGCGGGGGGAAACAGCATCTCAGTTTCTACAGGCAATCCAATTTTAATCATTTTTGCTTTATTGGAATTTTCATAGGAGTCCAGGTACAAGAGGTTCAGAATTAATCTAAGTCATAAACAAAGCAGAAATGGAAAGGAATAGAGTGAATGATAACACCTAATAAGTCATGGTTCTTTTTTCCTAAAATAAGCACCATGGTGTGGGATAGAGGAGGGGATCAAAGCACTGTTTGCATTCGAACCCCTTAAAGTCAGAGGAGTTTTATATAAACTTCATGTCTGAAGTTTATGTAAAACACTGGCATCTGTGACTCCCACAAACAGCTTTTCACTAAAGTTTCAGAATATTCCCTGACACTTTTCAAACTGAGGGAAGCAGCTGTGATGGAAAGGGATGGTGACAGCAAGCAGAAGTCTGGAATCCCCTGGAAAGAGACCCAGCTTGACATGGGACTGAAATGCACACTCCCAAAGAAAGCATTAACCGCAGACTGAGCCCTGTGTGGACCGTCCACATAGAATCCACTGCCAGTGTGACTCATGGGCTAGAGCCTGACAGAAAATCCCAGAGAGAACAAGAGTCATATCCAGTGTGCCCTGTGCTGTGCAGATCCATCAACACCACAACAATCACATTAACGAAACTAGTGAATTACCTCTCTAGTCTAAACCAACAGCCTCTCTGAGCATAAGCTTAGGGCAGGACTTTTCCTGATCAAAAATAATAAAGATTATTTTCTAACTTGAAGTTTTCTTATTAACCAAAAGAATACTTCAAACCACACAGAGACTATAAAATATATTTGGTTAAGCTAAAAGAAGGTAGAAAAGGAGAAATAGAGGAACAAGGGACAGAAAATATAAATAAAAAAATAAAACCCAAGAAAGTAGACTTAAATCTAATTATATCAGTAGCTGCATTAAATGTAAATGACCCAAACACTCCTTGTAAAAAGGCACAGATTCATAGACTGAACTAGAAAGCAACATTGATTATATTGCTATTTATGAGAAACACAAGCAAAAGAGCAAGAAAGGATGTGCAAAATGGAAGCGAGTCACTTTGTAAACCAATCTCCAAGGTAACATCCCATCACATTTTCCATATTCTATTCACTGAAAGTGATTCACAAGATTCAGCCCAGACTCAAGTGATGGGGATTACACAAGGATGTGAATACCAAGAGGCAGATACAACTGGGAACCATTTCAGAGGCTGTCAAACAAAGCTAGTGAGGGTGATCAAGGGGGAAAAAAAGAGAAAACACAAAATACCAGTATCAGGAGTTAAAGAGGTAGTATCAGTACAGATCGTATAGATACTCAAAGGATAATAAGGAGATAAAATGAAGAACATCATGTCAACCTAGATGAAATGGACAAACTTCTTGAAAGACAACAGTACCAAAACAGAGAAAAAGAAGACATTTAAAATATAAGTAGCCCTATATGGCTTCCCAGGTGGCTCTAGTTCTGAAGAATCCGTTTGCCGAGGCAGGAGATGCAGGAGACATGGCTTTGATCTCTGGGTTAGGAAGAGCCTCTGGAGTAAGAAATGACAACTGATTTCAGTATTCTTGCCTGGAAAATTCCATGGACAAGGAGCCTGGCAGACTACAGAATGTGGGGTCGCAAAGTATCGGACACGACTGAGCACACACACACACACATAGCTAGGAAACAAATTGAACCCATAATTTAATATTTCCCAACAAAGAATAGACCCAGTCCCAGATGTCTTCACTGGTAAATTCTATCAAACACCTACGAAACAAATAATACAAATATACCCACACTCAGAAAATGAGAGAACATTTCCAATTAACTCTACAAAGCCAGCCACATACAAAACAGCAAAAACAAAACCACATACCAATATTCTTCATAAACATTGATATAAACATCCTTCATAAAATATTTGCAAATTAAATCCAGAAATACATAAAAGGGATAATGTGACAGGAACAAATGAGGTTTATCTCAGGAATGCAAAGTTGGTTCAACATTCAAAATGCAATTAGTGTAATTCATCACATCAAGGAAAAAAGGAAAATCATGATTTTTTTCAACAGGATTTAAGAAAAACACCTGACAAAATTTAACACCCATTCATGATTTAAAAAAAAAAAAAAACTCACAGCAAACTAGGACTAGAAGGAAACTTCTTCAATATGACAATGAGCATCATTTTAAAACTTATGCTAACTTCATACTTACTGGAAAACAATAAATGCTTTTCACTTAAGATAAGGAATAAAGCAAAGATGTCCATTATTACTTCTTTTACTCAGCATTTTTCTGGAATTCCTACTAGTGCAATAAGGCAAGAAAAATAAAAAGCATAAAGATTACAAGAGAAAGATACTGTCTTTATTTTCAAATGACATGACTGTGTATGTAGAAAAACCTGTAAATCTATAAAAACGTCACCAAAATTAAGGAGTTCAGCAATATTTCTAGACATACAGTCAATATATATAAGTCAATTAAACTTTTGTATACTAGGAACAATTTGAAAATAACACTTTAAAACAATACCATTTAAAACAGTATCAAAAGACACCAAATAACCAGGAATAAATCTGAAAGATTTACAAGACCTCTACACTGAAGATTACTTAAAGACAACCAAAATAAAACAGAAATAACATGCTCATGGATTGAAAGTTTCGATCTTATTAAAGCATCAGTCGTCCCCAAAATGAAATATATATTCAATGCAATCCCAAACATGATCTCAAGAATTTCTTGTGAAACTCAACAATCTAACTCTAAAATACATATGGAAATGCAAGCAACCTAAAATACCCAAAATAATCATGAAAAACAAGACTGAAAGGTTTACACATCCTGCTTTCAAGACTTAATATAAAGTCATATTAACCAAGATAGTGTGGTACTGGCATAAGGATGGATAATAGATCAGTGGAACAAATTTGAGAATTCAAAACTAGACCCACACGTATAAGATTAATAGGCCTTTTATAAAGATACCAAATCAATTCAATGAGGAGAGGAGTGCTTTCTTAACAACTAGTGGCAAAACTAGACATCCACATGGGAATAAAAGAAACTGACCTTTACTTCATACCAAACACAAAACTTAATTTGAGATAGATCAGAGACTTAAACACAAAGCTGAAATGATAAAACTCCTATGGGGGAAAAAAAAAAAAGGAGAATATCCTTTGTAATCCCAAGGGTTAGCAAAGTTTCTTAGACAAACACAGAACGCACTAACTAAAAAAGAAAAAATGACAAATTGGAATTCGTCAAAATCTTAAGGGGTGTCGCATCAAAGAACATCACTGAGAAAATGACAAGGCAAGCCATGGACCGAAAGAAAATGTTTGCAACACATGCATGTGACGATGGACTGTTACCCTGAATGTCCAAAGGACCTTGTGAATCAATGGGAAGAGGTGAACAACCCCACTGAGAAATGGACAGACTTGAACATAAACTTGCCAAAAGAAGATAAGGCAACAGCCAACAAGCACAGGAAAATCTGTTCAACCTTATTTAATCAACCTTATTTGGGAAATGCAAATTGAAACCATGATGAAATATCACTTCACATTGGATGAGATGGCTGTAACCAAAAAAAATGACAATAGTAGATATTGGTGAGGCTATGAAATAACTGAAACTCTCCTTCTTTGTTTATGAGAATGTAAAATGGTACAATGACTTTTGAAAATGCTTTGGCAATTTCTTACAAAGCTAAGTACACACGTACCCTATGACCCAGCAATTCCACTCAAACACAAAGCAATTCCACTTTATATTTACTGAATGCAAAGACTTGGGAATAATTGTTTATAGGAGCTTTATTCAGAATAGCAAAACACTAGAAACAAATACCCACCTACTGGCAGATGAATAAACAAATTAGGGACTATTCATAGAATGGACTACTGCTCACCAATAAAAGATAAAAAGAGACTGATACATACAACATGAATCAATCTCTAAAACATTTTTTTGTGGGGGAAAAAACGCCAGGCAAAAAGGAGAACATATACAATTCCACTTATATGAAGCCCAAGAACTCACAAACTTAATCTATGGTGATGGAGATCAGAGCAGTGGTTTCTCCTAAGAGGTGACAGGATGGTATTAGCAGGGTCATCACGGCCTTTCTAGGGCTCTGAAAACATTCTACATCTTGTTTGGCATGATGGTTACATGGAGGTACACAACTGTCAAAATTCATCAAGCTTAAGATCTGCATTTGATGTATGTTTTTTGAAAATCAAGTAGAACACACAAATTCAGATTTCTCTAACAGTGCATTCCGCAGTATATTGAATTTTTTCAACACTCCCAGTGTCATTTTCATTTCTTTTTTGCCTTTTGATTTCTGAGTTTCTTCCAACAAGACAAGCCCTGGCATACTATGCAGTCTTCATGAATGTTTCTAGCCATGCTATACAGAACTGGGCTCTCACATATCAGTAGCAGAAGTCTTTGCTTTGGGGAAATCTAGAAATCCAACTCCATGATTTTGAGACTTATTTACTGTTAACACTCCCTTAAGATTTGATCTTACTATTACTTCAAAATTAAATACACTGCCTAACCCTTACAAATAGCTGTGAAAAGAAGAGAAGCGAAAAGCAAAGGAGAAAAGGAAATATATAAGCATTGGAATGCAGAGTTCCAAAGAATAGCAAGGAGAGATAAGAAAGCCTTCCTCAGCGATCAATGCAAAGAAATAGAGGAAAACAACAGAATGGGAAAGACTAGAGAT
Source organism: Bison bison bison (assembly GCF_000754665.1). Classification (NCBI taxonomy): domain Eukaryota; kingdom Metazoa; phylum Chordata; class Mammalia; order Artiodactyla; family Bovidae; genus Bison; species Bison bison. The sequence goes on along the minus strand of NW_011494716.1, from coordinate 2,445,689 downwards.
CTCTTCAAGAAAATTAGAGATACCAAGGGAACATTTCATGCAAAGATGGGCTTGATAAAGGACAGAAATGGTATGGACCTAACAGAAGCAGAATATATTAAGAAGAGGTGGCAAGAATACATGAAAGAACTATACAAAAAAGAGCTTCATGACCCAGATAATCAAGAGGGTGTGATCACTCACCTAGAGCCAGACATCCTGGAATGTGAAGTCAAGTGGGCCTTAGAAAGCATC
>NW_011494716.1:2445152-2445355 GCF_000754665.1 Bison bison bison | reverse complement strand
TGGAATTCTAGTTGAGCTATTTCAAATCCTGAAAGATGATGCTGTGAAAGTCCTGCACTAAATATGCCAGCGATTTGGAAAATTCAGCAGTGGCCACAGGACTGGAAAAGGTCAGTTTTCATTCCAATCCCAAAGAAAGGCAATGCCAAAGAATGCTCAAACTACCACACAATTGCACTCATCTCACACGCTAGTAAAGTAAT
>NW_011494716.1:2431051-2445052 GCF_000754665.1 Bison bison bison | reverse complement strand
AACACTAGTAAAGTAATGCGCAAAATTCTCTAAGCCAGGCTTCAGCAATATGTGAACCGTGAACTTCCTGATGTTCAAGCTGGTTTTAGAAAAGGCAAAGGAACCAGAGATCAAATTGCCAACATCTGCTGGATCATGGAAAAAGCAAGAGAGTTCCAGAAAAACATCTATTTCTGCTTTATTGACTATGCCAAAGCCTTTGACTGTGTGGATCACAATAAACTGTGGAAAATTCTGAAAAAGATGGGAATACCAGACCACCTGACCTGCCTCTTGAGAAACCTGTATGCAGGTCAGGAAGCAACAGTCAGAATTGGACATGGAACAACAGACTGGATCCAAATAGGAAAAGGAGTACATCAAGGCTGTATATTTTCACCCTGCTTATTTAACTTATATGCAGAGTACATCATGAGAAATGCTGGGCTGGAAGAAGCACAAGCTGGAATCAAGATTGCCGGGAGAAATATCTATAACCTCAGATATGCAATTGACACCACCCTTATGGCAGAAAGATAAGAAGAACTAAAGAGCCTCTTGATGAAAGTGAAAGAGGGGAGTGAAAAAGTGGGCTTAAAGCTCAACATTCAGAAAACGAAGATCATGGCATCTGGTCCCATCACTTCATGGGAAATAGATGGGGAAACAGTGGAAACAGTACCAGACTTTATTTTTTGAGGCTCCAAAATCACTACAGATGGTGACTGCAGCCATGAAATTAAAACACGCTTGCTCCTTGGAAGGAAAGTTATGACCAACCTAGACAGCATATTAAAAAGCAGAGATATTACTTTGCCAAAAAGGTCCATCTAGTCAAGGCTATGGTTTTTCCAGTGGTCATGTATGGATGTGAAAGTTGGACTGTGAAGAAAGCTGAGCGCTGAAGAATTGATGCTTTTGAACTGTGGTGTTGGAGAAGACTCTTGAGAGTCCCTTGGACTGCAAGGAGGTCCAACCAGTCCATCCTAAAGGAGATCAGTCCTGGGTGTTCATTGGAAAGAATGATGCTAAAGCTGAAACTCCAGTACTTTGGCCACCTCATGCGAAGAGTTGACTCATTGGAAAAGACTCTGATGCTGGGAGGGATTGGAGGCAGGAGGAGAAGGGGACGACAGAGGATGAGATGGCTGGATGGCATCACCGACTTGATGGACATGAGTTTGGGTAAACTCTGGGACTTGGTGATGGACAGGGAGGCCTGGCATGCTGCGATTCATGGGGTCACAAAGAGTCAGACATGACTGAGCGACTGAACTGAATTGAACTGAACTGTGTTACACCTTTAACTACCAAGGTTACAAATCAGCCGCCGACAGTATATTTTGTTTAACCCACACAGCATTTTTTTTTATTTGAGCCAACATGTAATAATTAGACACTTTCACACAAAATCCAGACTTCCAGATCTTTTAAAACCATCAGCAAATTCAGCAATAAACTGGTGCTAAAATACGGCAGGCCTCTTTTCAAAGGACGATTGATCACTTTTTCACTTAAATACATTTCTTTTTAAAGGACTCATTTACTGCTATGCCTGAAAAAAATAAAGTCAATGGCAACATAATATTATTATTCAGTTCTAGCTGGATACTTGGAGAAAGCGATGGCACCCCACTCCAGTACTCTTGCCTGGAAAATCCCATGGATGAAGGAGCCTGATGGGCTGCAGTCCATGGGGTCGTGAGGAGTCGGACATGACTGAGCGACTTCACTTTCACTTTTCACTTTCATGCACTGGAGAAGGAAATGGCAACCCACTCCAGTGTTCTTGCCTGGAGAATCCCAGGGACGGGGGAGCCTGGTGGGCTGCCGTCTATGGGGTCGCACAGGGTCGGACACGACTGAAGCGACATAGCAGCAGCAGCAGCAGCAGCTGGATACTGCTGGCTACAGAAGAGGCTGAGCTATACCCTGCTCTTTATGTTTAAAAGGGAGAGTATAAAGCATTTAAGACATTTTAGCACCTAGACAGTTTGTTCTTGACACAGTCATAAAGATGAGAATTAAGAAGTACAAAAACTTTATCACATTGTGACTGAACCATTGTTTAATACCAAGTCTGTGCAGCACCTTCACTCAGCTAAAAATCTCTTTGTATGCTAATACTAACATCAGTCCTGAAATGAGAAACACGACCACAAGTCTAAATTCTTCCACCAAACTCTGAGCTCCTCAAGGAATAGGGATACATCTTACTGATTTTTACATCCCTGGAACCAAGCACAATATCTGGCCCCGAAAAACATTAACATATTTTTTTCACTAAATGCACTCAATGAGCACTGAGTATATAAACATCTCTCAAGTAGGAAACTAGCATGCAGTGGAAAGGCAGACTTTCAAAACAGGAAGGGAGCTCCCTCCTGCTCTTCTAGTGAAGAACCCAAAGTCGGAAAGAGACCAGAATTACAGATACCATCAAGGACAGAGTCCCTCAGATATATCTGAACTTAGGTAAAGATGCTGCTTTTTATAAAACGTCACACCCAACTTTAACGCCCAGTTAATTTAGTCCATGTTCCAGACAAGTCAAACTGGGGAAAGGATTACAGGGTTCCGGGTTAGCTCTCCAAGGAGGGATAAAAGAGATTCTGTGATGACGGCATAGGAAGATCTCAGCAGGAACTCTGGGGCCATTAGAGGGAGGTTCCTTTCATATCCAGGAGACCAAAGACCAATAGTGTGTGTGTGTGTGTGTGTGTGTGTGTGTGTGTGTGTGTGTGTTCAGTCACTAAGCCGTGTCTGACTCTTTGTGTCCCGATGGACTGCAGCATACTGGGCTTCCCTGTCCTTCAGTCTCCCAGAGTTTGCTCAAATTCATGTCCATTGAACCAGTGATGCTATCTAACCATCTCATCCTCTGCCTCCCCCTTCCCCTTTTGCCTTCAGTCTTTCCCAGTATCAGGGTCTTTTTCAAAGAGTTGACTCTTTGCATCAGGTGGCCACAGTATTGGAACTTCAGCTTCAGCATCAGTCCTTCCAATGAACATTCAGGGTTGATTTCCTTTAGGCTTGACTTGTTTGATCTCCTTGCAGACCAAGGGACTCTCAAGAGTCTTCTCCAGCACCACAATTCAAAAGCATCAGTTCTTTGACACTCAGCCTATTTTATGGTCCAACTTGCACATTCATACATGACCACAGGAAAAACCAGAGTTTTGACTATACAGATCTTTGTCAGCAAAGTGATGTCCTGGTAATATTAACATTGGACGTAGCACGGGACTTCCTTGGTGGTCCAGTGGCTAAGACTCCACACTCCCAGTGCAGGGGGTCCGGGTTTGATCCTGGGTCAATAAACTAGATGCTATATGCCGCAACTTAAAAAAAAAAAAATCCTGTGTGCAGCTAAGACCTGGAGCAGCCAAATAAATAAATATAAATATTTTTAATTGGTAATAGTGATGATAATAAACAATAAATAATCCTCTCACTTAATCTTCACTAAAATCCAATCAATAAGAAACGAACGCCCTGGGTCCAGCAGCCTGCAAGGAACTGAACGCCACCGACAATCACAAGAACTTGAAAGCAGACCCATCACCACTGGAGCCTCCAGATGAGGACACAGCCCAGCCAACACCTCACATTGCAGCTTGTGAGACCCTGAGCAAGGGATCCATCCACGCCCCCTGCCTAGATGCCTGACCCACAGAATCTGTGCCCTAATAAGTGTGTGCTATTTTAAGCCACCAAGTGGGTAGGTGCAACGAACATAAAAACAGGCTTAATAATTGACAGAACTAAGGAAGATGGAATGGTAACCCACTCCAGTATTCTTGCCTGGAGAATTCCACGGCCAGTGGAGCCTGGCGGGCTACAGTGCGAGGGGTTGCAAAGAGTCAGACACAATTGAGCGACTAATGCTTTTACTTTTCAAGGAAGACGCAGAACTTAAGATTTGAACCTGATTTCAGACTTGGCTCTCAACCTCCCCAGGGAGACCCAACCTGGGGAGAAAGTGACGCAGGGCTATGATCACTCTCCTCTTTCTGCCCAGGAGTCTTCCATGAGTATGTCAAACATGAGAGCCCTGCTGCCTGCACGAGATGTGTTTTTGACGAGTAAGAAAACATCATACGCTCTCCTGCTTCACTGAGAGCTCCGTGAGACAGGGGCCACCTCTGTCGTGTTCAGGCCACGTCCACAGGGCAACAGCTTAGTGCCTGATACATGGAGCGGTGAACAGTGGGGAAACCTAAAAGTTTACAGCAGTAGTTCTCAGATCACTCTGCACACAATGGTTGCCTGAGATGCTTGTGAAATGTGTACCATCCTGGGCCCCATGTATAAGATTCTGACTTGACAGGGCAGAGCTGGGTTCAGAGAAGCTACACAGTTAGAAAGGATCCCGGGGCATTTGGTACGGCTGATCTTTAGGCCAGAGTATAAAAATTACTCCAAAAACGTGAAGGAAGATGGAAAGGCAGAGCTGTGCCAGAGGCTAGAAATGAATACAAGTATAACATGAAAGGTCAGTTCGAGGAGGCAAGTCTTAAGCAGGAGTTCTCAGCCCAGGCTGCACATCAGAAGCACCTGGGGGCTTTTAAAATCCAAATCCAGGCTCCACTCCCCAGTTACGAACACATTAGAACTTCTGGAGATAGAACAAGAGTGTGGGATTTTTTTCTTTTTTGAGGTAAAATGCATATAACATAAAAGTCATCCTGTTAAAGTGTGCAGACAATTCAGTATCATCTGCTATATCCATGGTGTTATGCAACCACCACGTCTATCCAATTCCAAGATATTCTCAAAAGGAAACCTCACACCCGTTAGCAGTCCCTCCACCTTCCCTCCAGCCCCCAAACTGCTCTGTGTCTCACAGGTTTGCATATGCTGGATATCTCATATAACTGCAATATTATACAGTGTATATACACAATAATATACCCCGCGTGGTTTCCCAGGTGGCACAGTGGTAAAGAATCTGCCTGCCAATGCAGGAGATGCAAGAGACACAGGTTTGACCCCTAGGTCAGGAAGACCCCCTGGAGTAGGAAATACCACTCCACTCCAGTATTCTTGCCTGGAAAATTCCATGGGCAGAGGAGCCTGGTGGACTACAGTCCATGGGCCCACAAAGAGTCAGACGCAACTGAGCACACACAATGTATACAAGAGCCAAAAAGCGGAAACAGCCCAGAGGTCCATCAACGAATGATGACAAACAAAATGTCCATCCCTGAGGTGGAGCAGAATTCAGCCATAAAAAATGAATGAATTCTAATATATGCCACAGCCTGGATGAACCTCGAAAACACTACACTGAGTGAATGAGACATCAGTATTTGTTTTAATCTCCCAGGGGATTCCAAGGTTCAGCCAAGGTCAAGACCCACTGGCCTAAGCCAGGCTGAGTTAAATAAGGCAGTCGGGAGACGGAGGGACATTTCACTGAGGATGACCATGTGTGGATACCCGGCCAAGGCAGGGGTGGGGGTGAGGTGTGACGACGACAGCACACGGGGACACACTTCAGCTCCTTCAGGTCCTCAGCGAGTTGATACCTTTGTGGGTTTTCCAGCCCTAGAACACGGGATGCCAAGGAACCCAGGGAGAGGACGTTTGGAAAGAAAATTCATGCTATTTTACCTTGAGGTAGAGTAAAGAATCCGCCTGCAGTGCGGGAGACCTGGGTTCGATCCCTGGGTTGGGAAGACCCCCTGGAGGAGAGCATGGCAACCCACTCCAGTATTCTTGCCTAGAGAATCCTATGGACAGAGGAGCCTGGCGGGCTACAGTCCACGGGGTTGCAAAGAGTCAGACACGACTGAGTGACTAAACACAGCACAGCACGTACAGACACCAGCCTTGATCCCAACCATAGGCTCAACCAAAGCTCCCAAATGCCTTCTGAAATGTGACTTGCCACTTCTGGAAAACCCAGAATTCTGCCCCAAAGTCAAAGTGGGACACCCCAGAGTTCACTTAAGGGGAATTAGCTTCCCAAAACAACCCTGGTGCAGGTACCCAACCAGAATCACCCTCAGCTGCCTTCCCTTCCCAATCAGGGGAAGTGATGGTGCTGGTGCTCCAGAGTCTATTTGCATTGGGTTTTTATAGAAAATATGGTCGTGTCAGTCACAGGAAAAACAAATCACAGCCCACGCTGGAGCTGCGACTTAATAACACGGCTGAGCGTCAGTGCAGGCTTTCCATGGCAATATCAAACCTGAGAGAACCAGCAACAAGCTCCCGGCAGCATATCTGCCAAATGATTTGGGAGAAAAGACAGCAAAGGCGCCCCTTAACATTGCCTTCTCTGCATGAAAGGGTTCGGTTGGCAACACCAAATGTGTTCATTGCTGGGGTCTTTCAAATCGAAGCAAGCTAGGTGTGGATGGACCGTCCTCCTACAGCTGAACAGAAGTGGATTTAGGCCAAAATAATAATGGTGGCGCAAATCTGAATACAGTCCACTCCCCCACAGCAATCCAGATTATTTTAACATGTTCTCTCAGTGGCATCCGTAATTTCTTGCGAAAGCAAACGAACATCCCCCTCTGTGATGAATTAAAACAAAGAATTAATAAGTTCAGGACACAGGGCAGGGGGTGGGAGTTGCTGGCAGTACAAGAACATACTGCAAATGGCATTTCCAAGTCTAGACTTCTTCATTATAAAGACCAGCACTCCTGTTTGCAGAGGCTCTGAGGCTTCTTAGACTTAGCTGCTGCTGCTACTAAGTCACTTCAGTCGTCCGACTCTGTGCGACCCCATAGATGGCAGCCCACCAGGCTCCGCAGTCCCTGGGATTCTCCAGGCAAGAACACTGGAGTGGGTTGCCATTTCCTTCTCCAATGCATGAAAGTGAAAGTGAAGTCGCTCAGTAAGTGTCCGACTCTTCGTGACCCCATGGACTACAGCCTACCAGGTTCCTCCTTCCATGGGATTCTCCAGGCAAGAGTACTAGAGTGGGTTGCCATTGCCTTCTCCGGAGGCTTCTTAGACTGGAGGATCCAATTAGGAAAGCTTTTGTTCACATCCTTGCTCTCCAGACCTCCTGCCCACTCAACCCACCTTCAATGACCAAGTGCTGCTGGTTTTACCTCCTGAATCTGTCTGGAATCCATTCACTGCCCAGCCACCCTCTGACATCATCATAAGTCAAGTCCACAGTCTCCACCTGTTTGATCATGCGTGCATGCATGCATGCATGCATGCTAAGTCACTTCAGTAATATTCAACTCTTTGCAACCCCATGGACTGTAGCCTGCCAGCCCCCTCTGGCCATAGGATTCTCCAGGCAAAAGTACTGGACTGGGTTGCCATGCTCTCTTCCAGGGGATCTTCCTGACCCAGGGATCAAACCTGTGTCTCTTATATCTCCTGCAGTGGCAGGTGGGTTCTTTACCACTAGCACCACCTGGGAAGCCCTGTTTGATCATAAACACATTGAAACAGGTCTCTCCATCTCTCCTTCTCCTGTTGCAATCTGTCCTCACCCAGAGGCCAAAGGAGTACCTTGAGAATGCACACCCAAACAGATCACTCCCTTCTGATGGCTCCCCACTTAATCTTTGTGGGTCAACAATCATGCAAGCTCCTCTTTGCTGAGCAGGGTCGTCTCACTCCGTGCTTACAACAGCACTGTATTCCACCAATGGGCAGTTGGGCAGGATGCCCGCAGTGATAGGGTTAGTGTGTGGTCCCAGGCCCCCACAGGAGATCTGCAAAGGCCAGCCTCTGCCTCCCCCAGGTCCTCTTCCTCTTACCCACCCCTGCCTTCCAGGCTCCAACCACATGAACCCCTTCAACATCCCTCAAGTTTGCACCACTCCCTTCGACCCCAGGGCCTCCACATGCAGTGTCTCTCACCCTGAAGTGCTGTTCCAACCTTTCTTACCTGGTTGACACTTTCACCCTCCAGGCCTCCCTCTAAATGTCATCTCATCAAGGAAGACCTGTGTTTTAATATAACAGCTTTACTGAAATATAATTCATATACCATACAATTCACCCACTTAAAGTACACAAGTTAATGGGTTTTAGTATATTCACTGAGCTGGGTAAGCACCACCACAATTTTAGAACATACTCATCACTCCCAAAAGAAACCCTGTATCCATGAGCAGGCACCTCCCACTTCCCTCACGCGCCCCCACCCCCAGCCCTTGGCAATGACTAACCTACTTTCTGTCCGTATGGATTTGCCCACTACAGACATTACATATAAATGGAACCAAACCGTCTGCAGCCTTTTGTGTCCAGTTTCTTTCACTGAGCCTCATGTTTTCAAGGTTCATTTATATTCTAGCATGCATCAGTGCTTCATTCATTTTTATGGCCAAATAATATTCCATTGAATGCAGGGGCCACACTCCATTTATACAGTCATCAGTTGATAGACGTTTGGATCCCTTCCATCCTTTAACCACCATGAATAGTGCTGTTCTGATGTGTCTGTTCACACTTGTGTGGGCATGTTTTCAAGCCTCTTATATCTATACTTAGGAGTGGGATTTCTGGGTCATAAGCAAACTCTATGCATAACCTTTTGAGGAAATTCCAGACAGTCTAAGGAAGGCTTTCCTGACCCTCCGAGACTGAGGGTCCCTCTCCTTATTTGTGTATTCTCTTCACAGCTTTTACTTCTCTCTCGGAGCAGTTGTGACAAACACATCAGGGATCTGGCTAACTCTCTTAATGCCTGTACTTCCTCCGGACTAAGGAGATCCAACCAGTCCATTCTGAAGGAGATCAGCTCTGGGATTTCTTTGGAAGGAATGATGCTAAAGCTGAAACTCCAGTATTTTGGCCACCTCATGCGGAGAGTTGACTCATTGGAAAAGACTCTGATGCTGGGAGGGATTGGGGGCAGGAGGAGAAGGGGACGACAGAGGATGAGATGGCTGGATGGCATCACTGACTCGATGGACGTGAGTCTGAGTGAACTCTGGGAGTTGGTGATGGACAGGGAGGCCTGGCATGCTGCGATTCATGGGGTCGCAAAGGGTCGGACACTACTGAGCGACTGAACTGAACTGAACTGATCAGCCCAATATAAAAACAATGTAACCACTTGCTTCCTTTCACTAAGTCACATAAAAAAATAACACTAATAAAATGAAATGGGTGAAAGTATTACTTATTTGACCAATTATACACAAAATAACATTTCAGCATCTAGTAAACATTTTTTAAAATGGTAATGAAGGGCTTTCCAGGTGGCCAAGACTGTGCTTCCAATGCCGGGGGCGCCTCTTCAATCCCTGGTCAGGGAACTAGACCCCATATGCCACAACTAAGAGTTTGTCTGCAGCAGCTAAAGATCCCGCATGCCACAGCGAAGACTGAAGATCCTGAGTGCCACAACCAAGACCCGTCACAGCCAAACAAATAAACAAAAAAATTTTTTTAAAGTGGAATAGTAATGAAACATGTCTCATTATTTTTTATACTGTCTTCAAAATCTCGGGTGTATTTTCACTTCCACACATCACAGTTCATACTCACCCCATTTCAACTGCTCGGTGCCTATTTCAACCCCAACACGGCTAGTGGCTACCTTACTGGGAGGTGCAAGCCTAAACTTCTCACTCCCTGAAGGCAGGAACCCTGTCTGCTTTTTCTAGTTATCATTTCCTCAGAACCCATTACAGTGTCTGGGATGTATGGTGTCAGAGGCATCCCGCAAATATATGCTGAGTACTGAATAAATGAATCCAACCCAACCTCCACTCTTCCAAAAAAATCTCAAAAGTTCACATAGATCCATATGGTCTTTTCCAGCAACTTGAATATGTTACGAAAAGGCAATGTTCCTTCTACTTTTCTATATATTCATTCTATTAATTTTTGAGAGCTTGACATTGAAATTCCAACTAAAAATCTTATCTAATCTACTTTAAAAAATTATTTTAATATATAGCAGGACAGGGAGGCCTGGCGTGCTGCGATTCATGGGGTCGCAAAGAGTCGGACACAACTGAGTGACTGATCTGATCTGATAGTAGAACTATATGTAACTTTGTTCTGTATTTTCCAAGTCTCCTATAAAAGTGTTGCCATACTTTCATAATTTAAAAAATTTAAAAATTTTAAAGTGACAATGAGATGTGGGAGTAGTACTTGGGTCACAAGGACCTTCCACTCTTCAGGAAAACAGAGGTTTTGTTGAAACCAAAACCAATTTAATAAAGAGTTTGTTTTTGTTTTTGTTTTTGTTTTTTAACATGACTGTGTTTTATTTTGTTTCATTTTACAATGTGTGAACCATTTTGAAAGGGCAGAGTGGCTGTCTGGGGAAGCCTATTTAATTTCTTCCCTTTAGTTTAAAATGTTGGCTAATGTTATTACAAAAGAAAGTAGCTCCAACAAGTAGGTATGTGCGCACACACACATACACACACGTGACTCATGAGTCCGTGGGGCAAATGAATGCAAAAGCAGCTTCCTAATTAATACCCAGCCTTCTTTGTGGCGTAGAAATAATTACCAGCATGTAAAAGTGTATATATATTCAACCATTCTCACTTCCTGCAAAATTCAAATCTACAATTGATTTTCTTTCCAGGCTCCTGAAACCAGCTTTGTCAAAATTACTCAGGAATGGAATGAGGCCAAGCATTGCCCTTCGGGGACTGAGGACAAAGCAAGTCAGCCATGGACGGTGCGGAGCTGGCCACGTGCAATTACACCCAGACCCACAGGACAGCCATGCCCTGCGTGGGCCCTCCCCAGCCAGGTCCTCGATGCCTGGGCCGCAGCCAAAAGCATTCAGGCACAGGTGCATTAAACAAGTATTTATTGGATTTTATTGGTGGTTAGAGGGTTGTAGTCGATTACAGTGCATTAATGGACCCAATTCTTCACAATGCCCTAAATCCAGGCTCTTTGCCATATGATTTCACAGTTCTTCTCACTAAAGAGTCACTGTGTTCTTTCCCCAGCACTTGATGCTGGGTTTAGTCATGTGTCTCGCCTTGGTCAATGGAATGTCAGTCTGTGATATGTGACCAAAAGCTTGCGAAGTGGGTGCTCCATCCTTATTGCTCTCTTGTTCCTTTCTATCACCATGAGAACACACCCGGGCAAGCTTGCTGGTCCCAGGAGAAAATAAGAGACATCAGAAGCAGAGCAGAGCTTCCCAGATACACCCAACCTAGATCAACCACCCCTCAGCTGACCTGCAGATCCACAAAAATATATATGTTGTGTTAAGCCACCAACTTTGGGCTTTCAGCACTTTTGTGGCCCAAGCTAACTGATACGGACAGTTCTGTGTGAATCCTCCAACTGCCTTCACAGAATGGACTAGAGCACTGCTTTGGCCCTGACACTACCAGTTACCTACCCAGAAACTGCTCATTCCTTTCTTCTTCCTCATTCACAGAGCTCCTGTTTCACTCAGGTATGGGATCGCCTTGTTTCTTAGAAGTGTTGGCCTCAGAGAATGAATCGTGATTGGTTTAAGCAGGGTTTGACAAAGTACAGCCTGAGGGCCAGATCCAGCCCACTGCTTTTGTAAATAAAGTTTTATTGGGGCAAAGCCATGCCCATTCATTTATGAATTGTCTGCGGCTGTTTTCACACTACAAAGGCTGAGGTGGGTGGTTGCAGCAGAGGTTGTCTGATCCAGAAAGCTGACATTATGACCACTTTTCAACAGAGAAAGTTTGTTGTTCCCTAGTCTGAGGCTTACACCCTAATGTTATTCAAACTCCCCTTAGCCAATGATTGGTTTAGGACTGGACCCAAGATTCCATTCATCTACTGAGGGCTGATGTGGCTAAGATACAGGAAGTCTGCTGGGGTTTTCTGGGAGACGCTTTAATACCGAAACATTCAGGGATATGCTGTATACCGTTCTTCTTGCCTTTGTCTACTGTCACGTGAGGACTTCATGTTTGGGTTGTGGCAGACTCTGTGACTGTGGAAGAAGGATGAGAGCATCACAGAAAAAGCAAACAAGGACCCTGCTGTCTTGAGCTATTCATTCTACAAACCCTTGGAGTCATCTACCTCTGATCTTAGTGTTTGAGACAATTGTTGTTCAGTCACTCTTTGCAACCCCATGGATTACAGCACACCAGGCTTCCTTGTCCTTCACTCTCTTCCAGAGTTTGTTCAAACTCATGTCCACTGAGTCAGCAACGCCATCCAACCATCTCATCCTCTGTTGCCCACTTCTCCTCTTGTCCTCAATCTTTCCCAACATCATGATCTTTTCCAGTGAGTCAGCTCTTTGCATCAGGTGGCCAAAGTATTGGAGCTTCAGCTTCAGCATCAGTCCTACCAGTGAATATTCAGGGTTGGTTTCCTTTAGGATTGACTGGTTTGATCTCCTTGCAGTCCAAAGGACTCTCAATAAACCTCTGGTGTTCAAGATGGGTGGACCGAAAAAAAAAAAAAAAAAAAAGATAGGTGGACCGTCACTTGCTGGTTTGTTCTGCCAGGAAGGTCTTGTCTTACTCACCCCCAAAAGCCTGGAATCTGTACAAAGGAACAAGGAGGTGAACCCTGCTGCCACAGTTTAGGCAACAGAACCCACCCACCAATATGTGAACAGGGTCGGATGGAGTCAGCATTTCCTGTCACTCCAACCAGATCAACGTGTCCTCTCACAAAAGAGGCAGAGAGAGAGACGTGGAAGCCCCTCTCCCAGTTCATCCCCAAGAGGATAAAAGTGATGCTAGAACCTCCCCGATCTATGGGCAAAAAAGGGAAACTGGGGAGAGTGCTGGGCAGGAGAGAACAGCAGCAGTCGCCGTGTTTATGGGGCTCTGGTCTGTGGACCCAGGAGGAAGTGTGTTTCTAGACATGGGCTTTAAGAAAGGAAACCTGGAGTCACGTCTGTGGCATTCTCCTTTCCTCCAAGACAGAGGGAATACATTTTGCTCCACCATGCAAAGGTGTAAGAAATGTCACATTCCTATTTCTGTAACTCCAGTTAAATCTGCTCTGAGTCCCTGCATGCCTGACAGGTGGGGACTTTGGTCTCGTCATTATCGGGGCTTCTTTTCCTCTGTGAGTTTACATAAGAACTCTGGGCTTGCACGCTGTTGGAAAGTCAGGCAGGACCTAGGCCCCTGGAGGTCACCACTGTTGCAGCCACAACTGACCCATAACTTTCGGAGGCTGTCTGCCACAAGCAGATTGTCGTATGGTCATTGTAACTGACCATAGACTCAGTCACAAGAGACCCTCCCTGTAGCAGGTCTCCACTGCACATGGAAATTCCAAAAAGCCTCCTGTTAATCTCAGCTTCCTCACTTTTTCACCTGAAAACACAAACGCTCCTCCTAATCACCCCAAACCTTGATGGTAAGTCGGCTAAATCCCCCTCCAGGGCCTCAGACACCAAAGCTCTTCACCTTCTCTCTTTGGGGAGACAATGCAATGGTATCTGAGATCTTCAGAAGTACAACGGTGGCCTCTCTCTTTGGTAGAGGGCACAGGCCAGGGGTGGAGAGGGGTGACAGTGGAAACTACAATCGCTTGTTCAAGCGCTGTGTATCACCAGTAGATCCCCAGGGTCTGGCACACAGTAGGGGCTAAAAAGACAGCACTTAGTAGGTACTGTTAGAGTCTGTTGAACTGAACTCTTGAGGTTAAAGCTATCAGCAGAAACCAACCAAGTAACAAAATGGAAAACCAACTATTAAAAAATATATACAAGTAATCATGACTTTGAGCTCTGAACACATTGGGCACCAGCCCAAGTTTGGGCAATTTTAATACAACCACCATTTTGCCTCCAAACAAACTGGCATCAGCTCCAGAAGCCTCTCTCGGCCTCTTAAAGAGAGCCAGTTTCTCCTCCTTTAAGTGGCGGCATTCCTCCTTGGGTGGCAAAGGAGCAGTGTCCACCCCCACTCGCCTCCAGCCAAGGACAGCAGCCAGGCCTCAAAGGTTTGATAGCTAAGCAGTATATTTTAGAGAGAAACACAAAATTATGTCTCATCAATCTGTAAGTACCACCACTTTCCAGAGCACAGAGATCCTGTCTGTGGAATCCTCCACAGGTCGAGCACTGACTTGGCGCAACTACACACT
>NW_011494716.1:2430518-2430951 GCF_000754665.1 Bison bison bison | reverse complement strand
CTACACACTTTGGGGATTTTTGCAGGGAATAGTGAAGGTGCTCAGTGAAATAAAGGAACAAGAACTCAGAGTTCCCAGAGCAAGCCAGGAGGGCAGGAGGGTGTGGGAAATGCAGAGTGAAAGAAAGCAAGAGAGTCGGTGAGTCAGGCCAAGACCAAGCGGGGAGCACTATGACTCTGTCCTTGGCCCCAAACCTCAGCAAGTCAACAAAATACAGTCACACTTGGGGCCAATGGTTTACGGTCTGGAGACGAAAGCAGCTGGGGCCGGGGGGTGAGGGTGGGTGTGGTGGGCAGAGGCAGCAGACATGGACTCAGATGCCCAGGACTTCAGGGAGGCTGTGAGGTGCAGAGCCCCCACCCCAGTCTCAGCAGAAATCTCAGGCAGGGCTTCAGGCATCTGCAGATCACGGCATTCGTGGCCTTGAGAGCAC